>NW_020862869.1:0-14572 GCF_003713205.1 Coffea eugenioides | reverse complement strand
GCGCGGGAGTGTTTAGAACACACAATAGTGACGACATTAAGAACATCATCACTATTGCTTGGCCTATTTACGGACGACTTTTTGTTGTCGTCACTGATCACAAAAAAAAAAGGTTATTAGTGACAACATTTTGTAGTGATGACAATAAGTCGTCACAAAAGGAGCTTCTTTAGTCGCGACACTTAAAGTTGTCACAATTGCATCAAAGCAACTAAATATTTAGTGACGACCCATTATTTTCGTCACAAACTACACTGCAAGAAATATGGTCATTAGTAACAACATTTTCTAGTGACGACAAAAGTCATCACAAAACGTGGTTGTTTAGTGACGACAAGTATAGTTGTCATAATTGCTCAAAGCAACTAAATCTTCAGTGACGACCTTGAAAAACGTTGTCACTAAAATGATCTATATAGTGACAACTTGTAATATCGTCACTGTCACTGTACCGATTCGGATTTAGTGACAAGAATTAATCGTCACTGTTTAAAGTACTTATTTCTAAGTCACTTTCAATAATTCTACTGTGCCACCCTAACTTTTGCGATTTAGTCCCAAATGTTGTAAAAAATTCCATTCATTCCATTATGATACGTTAACTTTTACAATTTAGCCCCATATGTAGTACACCGATTTCTTTAATTCTATTATTACTCCCTAACTTTTGTAATTTAGCCCCATATGTAATTCACCAATTTCATTAATTCTATTATGGCACTCTAACTTTTGCAATTTAACCCCCATATGTAATACACCAATTTTATTATTTCTATTATGGCACCCTAACTTTTACAATTTAGCCCCTATTTTTTATTAGGAAATTGCGAATGGTATCTTGATAAACTATGCATAAATATTTTATAATTTTCTCAAACTTAAGTAATAATTTGTTATAAACTCTAAAGATATATCTTTCATTACAATAGTTATAAGGCAGCCAGGTCTTTTTATCAATGGAATAAGAAATTTATGCCAGATTTATCCTTTGTACTACGTGCCAAGTAGTATTAGCAAAGGAATAACAAAGTACTACAAAGTAATTAACAAAATAGCCTTCAGGGAGTGTAGTTTATGGGCAAATGAGCATTATCTATTCAAAGTACCAACTTTTTATGGGCATTTTACTCTCAAACATATAATTTATGATAAATTTATAAATGTTTGTAAGTAAAATTCAAAAAGTGTTACACTGATTTCTTACAAAACGAAAACTGGCAGGTTATCTTTTCAACATAAATTAAATTTTTTTAAAAAAAGAAATGGCCCATAAAGTACCAACTCTTTGTGGGTTTCCTCCATTACATGAACAAATATTCTGCTCTTTATGGGCATTTCACTCTAAATCATTTAATTTATGTTAAATACATAAATGTTTGTAAGTAAAATTCAAAAAGTGTTGCACTAATATTTTTATGAAAGGGAAACTGGTAGGTTTTGTATTTAACATAAATTAAATATGTGAAAGCAAAAAAAAAAAGAAATTACCCATAAATCTATGTCTTGCAAATCTATACTAGTAAAATAGTTTCAAACAAAATTAAACATTAAAATAAACTGTAATTTATACACATTAAAATATCTGTAATTTATACACATTTTGCAACTACTACTTTGTGTTTTCTCTGTAATGAATTTTTTAACTATTGAGAACCTAAGTTTTGTCATGCAAATCTATACTAGTACAATAGTTTTAAACAAAATTAAACATTAAAATAAATGTTTGAAAAAGAACAAAAGTACATTTATCACTTGCAGTAATGTAACAAAATTTTCTCAACCATTATCAATATTTTCACAAAAGTATTAAAAACTAGCAATTGACAATATTAAAAACTAGCAATTTAATTAGTGACGACTTTTCTTGTCATTATAATCTTGAATAAATTAGTGATAACATTATGTCATCACTAAATTTTCTTTGATTTTGACTTAACAATAATGTCTTATTAATAGCATTTGATTATTTTTAATGAAAGTCTGTTATAACCATAGAATTTGACTTTCGTTATTTTCAATTAATGATGTACTTTAGTGCTGCAATTATAAAAAATTGCAGGGCTAAAATATTTGCAAATTATAAAAGTATATTTTCACTTATATGTAATTAACAAATTTTGCCACCTATATTGATGAAAATTTGTGTTTTTGTACTAAAAAATAAAGAATAATACTATAGCAATAAAATCTATGCTTCAAACCAAATTAAAAATAAAAAAGCATGATGATTGGTCTCAAATGTTGGGAAAATGATTATTTTTATTGAAACTATGTTATAACCATATAATTTGAGTTTAATTATTTTCAATTACAAGATGTTCTTTAGTGCTGCAATTATAAGAAATTAGTATAAAATATTAGCAAATTATAAAAGTACATTTTCAATTATATGAAATTAACAATTTTTGCCACCTATGTTGATGAAAATTTTTATTTTTTGCTAAAAAATAAAGAATAATACTATAGCATTAAAATCTATGGTTCAAACCATATTACAAATCTAGAAAAAAACATGATTTTTGGTATCAAATGGAGGGAAAATGAGTGAAGTCAAAATTTTGATCAAATCATAGTGAAAGTGCCGCGCAACAAAAACAATATCCAAAGCAAAGCAAAGACCAAAGCAGCGGAACACATTCTGAAAACAAAAGCAACAGAACACTTGGTCTGACTTAAAGCAACGGAACACTTGAGACAAACTCTCACAGAGCTGAAGTAAACAAAAGCTTCTGCACTAAGCACCAAAACAGAGCTTCCGCACTGAGCACAAAACAGAGCTTCCGCACGGCCTGATACTTTCACCCACACAACAAATCCGTTCTCTGGCTTCTCACTAGCATCACCATGGCTGTCCAGCATTAAAGTACAAGGTTTTCATTGGAAAGGTTCATTTTTCTCTCTCCTATACATTTTCCCCAATTTTTCCAAATCCCTAATATGTAAGATCATTTTTGTTATCGCTACTGAGTCGCCTGGATTAAGCTGTGTAGCTACTTGTTTTAGCTTCAATATTTCGGGTTATCTGACCACAGGTTAGGGTAGTTTAGGATGGTCCGAGGAGCCAGTGCTCCTTATTTTCTGGAATGCATTAAAGAGGGAGGAGATAGAATTGTTGAAAATTGGAATGGAAGCCTATGTTGGGCATTCCGAGAGAAGGGATCGAGTTTTGTTTAAATAACTGGCCAATTAGGTGAGTAGTTCAAGGTTATTTCATTGACAGCGCAATTAATTTTTGTAGGCTTACCCAGTAAGCGAAGTTTTGAGCTTCCATGGTTTTGGTTTGCTGTCGTTGGAAATACTGATATATTAAATTTTTGTGGCCCTATTGCTAATTACGTAATACATGTCTTGGTTGAGAGTTAGGTGTAACCGTGACCAAAATCTTTTTCGTTTTCTTGGGTATATATCCCCTTATCCGATAAGGTTGCCATGAAAGGGGACAGAAATTGAGGGAATGGACGAAGGAATCATTTATGTCCACTGCCCAGTTCTTGTGAATTAGCAGCAACCAAGACTCTAGTCTCAGTGGGTCTATTTTGTCTAATATTTTCAGTTGCATTGCAATAAATTCTGGTATTGTTTTTTTAAAAAGAAAATTTTGGTTTTTGTATATAGGGATCGAAGGGTTAAATTAACACCCTATATCTGAAATCTGCACTTTTGATGGCTTAATAAGTAGCATAGTTATATTGATTATGTACAGCATTAATCCTTCGAAGTGGAGCATAAGCTATGGATTTAGTTGACAAATTGATAAAGTCAAATCGGTCATATTTTATTCAAGTATAATTCTCAGAAGTATGCATGTTAAACAGTGTATATATTTATTCTTTTCCCAAAAATACCAGTTAGGATGATCAAGAAAAAAAATGAACTAGCAATCTAATTTTTGTTCTTTTCTAAAAATCACTGAAGAAATAGATAAGCTAACAATCTAATTTTTCTACAATAAGTTTAACGTTTTGCTTTTGAATAAATGGTCCTCGTTTGATTACTCTAACATTTAAGTGGCACTAGACTATTAAACCACTCTATGGAGATGTTAGATATACATATTCTACAATATTTTTAATCCAGGCTGTCCTACATATTATCACATCACTAAATGACTTTCTGATCTTAGCCGGTGACCACTATTTCATTTAGCTATGGTTTGTTTTTCAATTTACTTGACCGAGCTCAGGTAGGACATTAGGAACTGTGATGAGTCAATTTCAAGCTAATTGTAAAGCGCATAGCCATCAGTGGAAGCTTTAAGGACTTTCACTAACCTGGAATTGGATGTTCTCATATTTAGTTCAAAGTCACGTATTCCTTAAAAGATATGAGCAATTTGAAAACCTGTCTTTCTTGTTAGTAAATTGATTATGCTCAAAGTCCCTTTTTTCCTCAAGATACTCCAGATTCTAAGTTTGTTAAAAGGAGATGCTAAATTTATCTTTAATGGATGTTAAAGAGGCTGGTGGAGAAGGTCTATGCCTTGTATTCAAGTCCTTACATTAGTGGCTTACCATATAATTGGGGATATTCTTGATAAACAGGGTTGGTAACAAAAGCACTGGACGTTTTCTCCCAGTTGCATTTCAGACCAGATATAAGGAGGTTCTTGTAAAGGCACATACTGCTGCATCTGGAGCGGTGCTAAGATTGCAAATAGCTCCTGTTCTTGGTAGGAAAAGGAAACCAATTGAGTGGTCTGAGTTTTAGGTACTGTTCCTTCTTACCATTATTCAGGCTTGAAATTTATATTTGTGCTTTACTCTTCTATTATTTCTGTGTTGGGCATCTTCCCTTTACAAATATATGATGCCTGATCCTATGTTTTTTGAACATGTAGTGTGCTGTTAGCTAGCAAAATCAGCCTATGAAATTGATTATTCATGTTATGGCTTTATCTTTTGTTTGCCAAACTTTTGCATGTATACTGTGGCTGCAGATTCTATTTAGTTTGTTGCCTTACTAATGCATTTGTACTTGAGATGGTTGATTTTTGCTAAAAATGTGTTTTACACCTTGGATCCCATTGCTGGTATTTGAGGAGTTTAAATTTAGTTCATATTACATTGCATTTGTTTTCTATATAATGTGGCGGTCATATTCTTTATGGTAGGATAAAGGGCTGCAACAATATGGACAGGAGTTGGATGTCTATTAAGAACTACCTAGACCCCAAGTATTTAGATGGAGTTGATGAATTTATTAAGTTTGCTTTTCTAGGCAAGGATCCTAATTGTAAACTGCCATGTCCTTGCAAAGTATGCAATAATTTTGAGGATCAAACTAAGGAAGTCATGGCCAATCACTTGTGTCGAGGAATTGTTGATAGTTATACTAGGTGGATATATCATGGCGAAGGGTTTGAATCTGATGATGAGGATGATGACATAGAAATAAATGACAACGATAGTGACTTTGACAGTATGGAGGAGCTGTTAAATGATGTAGGAGTTGCTAACTTTGGTGAGAGTTGGAGACATTCACCGGAACTTGATACGGGTGCTTGTACCGAGAAAGAAGGAGAAGCAAGTAGGTTTCTCAGATTATTATCGGAGGCTGAAAAATCTCTATACCCAGGCTGTGAAAAGTATTCAAAACTCTCGTTTATTGTCCATATCCTCCACTTGAAAACAATGAATCGGTGGACTTGTAAATCTACTGATATGTTGCTGAAGTTCTTGCATCAAGTATTTCCTACAGCTTTGATTCCCAGTTCATATTACGAGGCAAAAAATTTCATCCGTGAGTTGGGGCTGAAGTGTGAAAAGATCCACGCCTGTGAAAATGATTGCGCACTCTTTTGGAATGAAAATAAAGGCCTTGATCATTGTCCAAATGAAAAATGTAAAGCACCGCGGTATAAATCTCCAAATTCCAAAATACCTAGAAAGGTGTTGCGTTATTTTCCATTAAAACCAAGGCTGCAAAGACTGTTTGTGAACAAAGAGATTGCTCGGGATATGAGGTGGCATAAGGAGAGACGTGTAGATAATGAGAACATGATGCGACACCCTGCTGATTCATTAGCTTGGAAGGATTTTGATAGAAATCACAAGTCCTTCGCTGAAGATCCTAGAAATGTGAGGCTAGGACTTGCTAGTGATGGCTTTAATCCCTTTGGAACCATGAGCAATTCATACAGTATATGGCCTGTTATCCTTGTTCCTTACAATCTACCTCCTTGGAAATGCTTAAAAGATCCATTTTTTTTCCTATCAATGATTATTCCTGGTCCCAAAGCACCTGGAAATGACATTGACATATTCTTTAGACCACTAGTTGATGAGTTAAAAGAGTTATTTGCCACTGGTGTGGAGACATATGATGCCTTCAGGGAGGAGAAGTTCATGTTACGTGCAGCACTTTTGTGGACAATAAACGATTTTCCAGCATATGGCTATTTGTCGGGATGGAGTACAAAAGGGTACAAGGCATGTCCTGTGTGCTTAGATGAGACGACTAGTCTATATCTTAATAATGGTCACAAATGTTGTTACATGGGCCATCGCCGTTTTCTACCTATTGATCATAAATGGCGTCGAGAAAAAAAGCAATTTAATGGAGAAAGAGAACATAGACAGCCTCCTAGGACCCAATCAGGTGAGGAAGTCCTCCAACAACTTCTTCGTATTGAGCAAGTTGAGTTTGGCAAGGCACCTGATTTGCTGCGACAGAAGAAAAGAAAACGCGTGCAGAACAGTTCAAATTGGAAGAAGATGAGCATATTCTTTGAACTTCCATATTGGAGTACCAATAAAATTAGACATAATTTGGATATTATGCACATTGTCAAGAATGTATGTGAATCTTTGGTAGGTACATTAATGAATATCCCTTCGAGAACTAAGGACACATGGCAGGCTAGGAAGGATTTAAAAGAAATGGGATTAAGGGAAGAGTTGCATCTACAACCGGGAGGTGGCGCATCTAAAGTTATGCCACCTGCATGTTACACTTTATCACGCCTAGAGAAAAAGAATTTCTGCCAGTTTTTGAGCACTATCAAGTTCCCGGATGGCTTTGCTTCAAACATTCCTCGGTGTGTGAAGACCAAGGAGTGTCAACTTTTAGGAATGAAGAGTCATGACTACTATGTGTTCATACAACGAATTCTTCCAGTAGCAACTAGAGGAATGCTGTCAAAAGATGTATCTCAGATTTTAGTAGAGATCAGCAATTTTTTTCGAAAAATTTGTTCTCGAACTCTCTATCTAGATGAGCTGGAAATGCAGGAAAAAAATATTATTTTAATACTATGCAAACTTGAGAAAATTTTTCCTCCAAATTTCTTTGATGTAATGGTCCATTTAATGGTCCATTTACCCACTAAATCCAAGATTGCTGGACCAGCTCAATACCGGTGGATGTTTCCATTTGAGAGGTACATGCCTCTTATTTTTAATAATGCCTATTTGATTTACCTCCAATTTTCTTATTTTCTAACAACTCGGGCTGAATTTTTTTTGGATAGAAAAATGGGTCAATACAAAGGCTATGTGAATAATAGGGCACGACCTGAAGGCTGTATAGCTGAGCGCTACTTGGATGATGAATGTCTTACATTCATTTCCAGGTATTTGCATGATGTTCCGACCAGGTTTAATCAAACGGAACGAAATATGGAGAAACACGAAGCTGCTGGAAAATTATCTATATTTTCTAGCTTGGCTCGGCCCTTTGGGGCAGCACTGATTGGTTATCTAAGTGAGGTTGAATTGCAAAGAATACACCTGTTCATCTTGAAAAATTGTGAAGAAGTAGATGATTACATGAGGTAATAATATACTTTAATGATAAATCTATGTCGTGTTCTATAATATGTTCTTCATTGCTTGTAATTAAAGTCATTTGATAGAATATGTAACTACTTCTACTACTACAAATTTAGGGAGCATAGACAAATTCTTGAAAAGCAAAATTTATCAAGCGTACACCAAAGGCTAGACTCGGAGTTTCCAAAGTGGTTTGAAGAACGTGTAAGTATTGGAAGAGATGTTAAAAACTTGTCAATTTCCTTTACTTTTTATTTTAGTAAACTATTAAAGAATCTGGTATGGCTGATGTAGGTCATGTATACACATGCACGTGGAGAATGTACTGATGAATTGTTGTCCTTGGCTAGAGGACCTGATTTTCGAGTCAATACATTTGCTGGCTGTAATGTGAATGGATTTAGATTCCACATTAAGGCTCGGGAAAGAGAAAGAAAGACACAAAATAGTGGAGTTATGGTAAAGGGGGAGCATGCTGATAAAGAAACATACTTCTATGGTATAATTACTGATATAGTTGAGGTTGAATACTCATTTACTCAAAATCGAGTAGTTGTGTTTAAATGTGATTGGTGGGACTTGAGAAATAATTCGGGAATCAAAGTAGACAAGCAGAGCAATATCACTAGCATCAACATGTCAAAAACATGGTACTCAGACCAGCCTTTTATATTAGCATCCCAAGCTGAACAAGTTTTCTATCTTCAAGATATGAAGCTTGGAGGTAATTGGCATGTTGTAGAGTTAGTTAGTCCACGCTCATCTTATGATGTTCCTGAGAAGCATGAAGATGATTTGGTTGATAACGAAGAGGCTTACCAAGAAGAGTATCATGAAGATTTGATTGGTGTACAAGAAAATCTTGAGTTGGTCAGTTTGAAGAGAGGAGATGTGCAAACTGAAGAAAGGATAGAGGCTGGTGCTATGTTTTTTATAGAATTGTCAGCTAGCCGTGCAAGGCAATTGGATGACAATTTTATTGATAATGATGAGGAAATTGAGCAACAATTCAATTCTGAGGATGAAAATGAACAATTTGTACAAATCAATGACTATGAATCAGATTAAACAATGTTGTTCATTGAATTTCTTAATCAAATTTTTTCTTGTATTTTTTCTGTAGTTTATGATATGTTGTCATGGCTGCTTGTGTTGTTTACGATTTTGGTGGTGCTTGCGTTATATGATTATGTAGATAGATGGCTGGACCGGGGAAAAAGGGAAAATTTACTTTACGACAAAGTCGGGATGCTGGGCGAGGAATTGTGGAGCAAACTGAAGAAAATGTAAGCTGCCAGGTAAAGAAACAAGAGTCATTTCCGGATATTTTCTTTTTTCCTAAACTAGCAATTATCATCCTAAACTAGTTACTATTGATAAGCGCATTCTTATGTTATTGTAGCAAGCTAGTGAACCAAAAAATAGTGCAATTCCCAAGACAAGCAATGTCACTGAACCTGTATTAACAAAAAAGTCTTCTAGGATCCGTCTATTTGATGAATCTGAGGTTAGTTATTATTTTTTTCAATCTGCCATTTAGATAAACTGGTTTATGACAAAGCAATTGATTCAGCTTTTACATGTCGCTGTATAATGGTGGCTTAAATTGCTGGATTATAGATTCCTAGTGCATCCTCTGCTAGAGAAAATGCTACAAGAAATTCAGGTATACAAGCTGAGAGTAGACAGATTGCTGAAAAATCTTCAGGCAATGGAATGACATCACAAGAAGCTGCTGGGATGCAAACTGATGGAACTCCTACTTCACAGCATGTTGGATCTAATCAAGCTATTGGTTGTGAAAGCAATGAAACTGGAAGTATGCAAGACCTTGAGTCAAACGGTTCAGGTATGTCAGTTTTACGTGTAATTCTACTCTAATTAACTAATTACTGCCATGGCTGCTATTGTTAGCACTTATGGTCTTGTTTACTTTGTATCTACTAGACCAAGTGACGTTAAAAAGAAAAAGAGGATATACGCGTAATATTGCACTATCAAATGAAAAGAAAGCTGGAAAAAAGGTGAACATTACTGTTTCTGAAATAAGTGGAAGACTAGTTGGAGAAGGTGCTCAACGATACATTTCAGAGGCAAGCTGCGTTATTCGAAAGTATGGCAAGTGGAAAGCACCTAAATGGGGCATGCTTCCTAAAGATGATAGAGATCAACTGCTAAGAATTACTAATGTAAGAATCTGCTATCATAGTATTTTTTTGGTTTTCTAGACGCAATTTAAATTAGTCCATTAATTTTTTCTGATTTTGATATGTCCTTCTATTTTTAATTCAGAATAGTTTCACTTATGATGGAGGAGAGCATGTGAAACCAGCTTTAATTAAGCAATTAAATTCACAGTATAGAAGTCGACGTTATAATTTTCACATGCTATTCAAAAAATGTGGCTCTAAGGAGGAAGCTCTTGCACATCGACCAGAATATGTGGAAGAATCAGATTGGATTTACCTTTGCGATTACTATTGTAGTCCAGAATTCAAGGTATGTGTAGCACATACTTGTTAATTTGCTATATACTTTGCCAATGTCTCTTTTTTATCTAGATCTGAGATAGAATTGACAATTGTAGGCCTTAAGTGAGCGAAATAAGCTGAATAGATCAAAGCAGCAAACTGCCCATACAGCTGGAACAAAATCATTTTTACGTCATAAGGATGACCGGGTCAGTAAACGTGTAAAGTAGTTCATTTATGATATGTGGTTGGGTTATTTAACCTGTTTTGCTAATAGGAAGCTAAGGAGGGAAGGACAGTTGGACCAATTGAACTTTATGACATGACACATTTTTGTCGAAAGAAGAATGCTATGGTTGATGAGACATCAGCTGAAAAACTGGTAAGAAAAATATCACTTTCAACTTAATACCAATGCTTCATGTCTCTTATGCATATATCAATAATAGCAAACCTGTGATTGTAGAGCAAAATGAAGGACTTACAGCTAGAAGCTCAATCTAGTGGTGTAAATCGAACCGAAGAAGACATCTGTATTGAGGTGACTGGGCGTATAACTGGATATGTACGTAGTCGTGGCCCCTCCAAGGCTAGTTTAATTACACAAAAACTTGCAGAGATAGAAGAATTCAAGAAAAGGGCAGAACAAGCTGAGAAACGATCAGTTGAATTGGAAGTTCAAGTCCAATCTCAACAACAGCTGATGCAAAGGCTTGAGAATCAACAAGCTGAAATGCAAAACCAGCAGCTTGAAATGCAGGAACTCCTTAAGGCTTTACGAGCAGAATTGCAGTCCAAGAACCAAGGCAATGGAAATGCATCTGGTAGTAATAGCTGGTAATGCATCCTTCTCATACGAATAATTGAATTACAATACTAATGTGAACTGTTGCTATTCTGATCCTTTAACTTATTGATTTTGGGGCTGATGTTATGCATCATTGTGGACTGTTTTTGATAATAGCATTTTTCGGGGCTGATGTGACCTGTTTTTGGGTAACTTGTGGTCACTGTGGACTGTTTTTTGGTAATAGCTGGTAATAGCATTTTTTGGGGCTGATGTTATGCATCATTGTGGACTATTTTTTGTTATAGTTGTGTAGTTTATGGTTATGGTTATGGCTGATCTGTAGTTTTTGGTAACTTGTGGTCACTGTGGACTGTTTTTTGGTAATAGCTGGTAATAGCATTTTTTGGGGCTGATGTTATGCATCATTGTGGACTGTTTTTTGTTATGATTGTGTAGTTTATGGTTATGGTTATGGCTGATGTGTAGTTTTTGGTAACTTGTGGTCATTGTGGACTGTTTTTTGGTAATAACTGGTAATAACATTTTTTGGGGCTGATGTTATCCATCATTGTTGACTATTTTTTGTTATGGTTGTGTAGTTTATGGTTATGGTTATGGGGCTGATGGTTGTGTAATAACATTTTTTGGGGCTGATGTTATGCATCATTGTTATCTGAACTTATTCTTTGGAAAATATCTAGGTATCATATATATAGTGCTGTTAGTTTATCAATAGAGAGGTAAAAATCTGATTGTTCATCTGCAATAGTATATTATTTCCAAGTACAAGCGACAGACCATGCATGGATAGCAATCTTCTTTTTGCCTATGTAGTGACTTGAAAGAAATGAATATAATGCAAAGGGGGCGTTTGTGAACTTTGATTGGTTTCACCTGTTTAGATGGTCTTCACTTTCACATTGTGAGGCAAATAACTCATTCTCTTTGCACAGTTTAATCCTACAGAGGCATCGTTTCTTTCATGATTTATGAAGCATAAACTCCTAAAATCAAAGAGGGCTAGTATCTCCTGTATTCACACCTCGTACAATAAGTTGCTTTCTGGGTTTTAATATATAAACAACCAAAAGCATAAAGATTAAACAATAATTACTGTGGGAGTCCAATTTAATTGTTCAATAAGTTGAGCTATTTAAAGAAGAAAAAAGAAAATAAAAAAAAACTGTTTTAGAGAGCTCTTTAGTTGAGCTTATGCAGTGTTGTATTTGTATAGATTGGACTGTGATTTCTAATTTCTTGCTGGTGTTGTAATATGTGGGCCCAAATTATATGAGGTTCTTAATGAATTGTAATTTTTGTCTTAATAATCTAAGTCTCATTACTTGTTCTTTATTATTGTACTCCTCCCCTTACCTACTTCATTTACTCTTTTATGACAGATAAATGCTATTCATACTAGCTTTTGGAAGATATCTATGGTTATGGTTGAAGAACGTTGAAGACAAAATTGCCTTTTGCTCATGGAGTGGTTCATTTAGATGTTTTTCAATTTCTTAAACTGTGATTGCTTTTGTACTTGTACCTTATGTACAAGTGATATTTTGGACAAATGTTATTTTTGTAGGCATTAGTTGGGTAATGTACACTTGAATTTGGCATTTGAGAATGCTATATTATTACCATGTAATCTAATGCAAATACTTTTGGTTATCAATCGTTCATGTTTATTTGTATGGTTTGTTTAAAATCAATGATTTAGCAATGATTACAGGCCAAATTATGACTATTAAGCTATTGAGAAATTATCTAATGACAAAAAAAAGTTGTCACAAAATAGAAAATAAAAACTCCTTGTCACAACAGAGACTGTCACTAAATCTAAGCTACATTTGTGACGACAATTGTTATCAGTAAAATAGTTATATACAATGGCTTTCGGTGCTTTTTAGTGACGACTTTAAGTAGAGCATTTTTGACAAAAGGTCAAGTCGTCAATAAAACACTTCCGGATTGTTGTCACTAATGACAACTATTTAGTGACGACTTCAGGTCGTCACTAAATAGTTGTCATTAGTGACAACAATCCGGAAGTGTTTTATTGACGACTTGATTTTTTGTCAAAAATGCTCTACTTAAAGTCGTCACTAATGAGAACTATTTAGTGACGAAATTTTAGGTCGTCACTGTTTACTTTTACCGACGGGGATTTAGTGACGACTTTGTGACGATCAAAAAGTCGTCAATAAAAGGTATTTGTGACGATATTTGTATGTTCTGTGATGACTTTGTGTTGTCACTGATGAACAATTTTCTTGTAGTGACTTATAGAAAATCGCGTGTAGAGTATTTAGGATTTTATAAATATAAAATTTGACTATTAAATGAGTTTAATTGTTAAATGTATACCCTGCGCTTATCAAATTTTTGGCGCCGTTGTCGGGGAAAATTGGTTTAATATTAGTGCTAAGAACAACTTTATTAATTTAGATATTTTTATTTTATTTTCTTGTATTTGTTGTATCAAGTGTCTCATTTGTTGAGTTTAGTGTCTTGTTGAGTCATGTGTTTTGTGTTTTGTGTATTGTTTTTGGTTTGTGTCTTTTAAACTATTTTTCTTGACTAATCTTGCTTTTGAAATTATTTGAAAGCATTTTTAGGTTATAAGGAGGATAGTAAACAAAAGGGGATAAAAAACTTAAGAGAAGGAAGTTCAGCAATGGACTGCAATTTTTAAAGCTTCTATAATGGAGGTAACCAAGGAAAACCCGCATGTATATATGAAAATGATGGTAGTAGTGCATTAAATTCTCAATTGGACATGTTCACATCTATGTTTGAACAAAAGAGGAATGTTAATGTTTTTAAATCTAATCATATGATTTGTGACTTGTGTGGAGATTATCATGTTACTTATGAATGTATGCAAGTACAAAATGGGGATTATTATGATGAATTTGGGCATTACAATTCTTGTTTTGATCAATAGAACCCTAGTTGGGATAGTTGTTAAATTATGGTTGGAATAATCATTGTGTATATAGTGAATCTTCAAATTCTTATGATTACCAATTCGAATGTATCCAATATGAATCTAAACCATCTTGGGTATAGAAAAGTTAGCTAATGCACCTTTATCTTTGGAGCAAACTAGTGAAAGATTAGCTAATGAATCTAAACCAACTTGGGAGATAGCTATCGAAAGGTTAACTAATCAAATTGATTCAAATTTTAAAAAAAACTAACTAATGCGACTTTCGGTCATTTTGATAGGATCGAGGAAAGATTAGATGAACTAGCTTCTCACTTTGGGATAATTCAAGATCAATTGCATGTATTGTGTAAAGTTATTTCTTCTAATAATATGCAAATTAACCCTAACATGAGTGGTAGGGATGTTGCATATAAAAGTGGATGCCTTTTTTATGACAATGATGACTTTGATTGTTGTTTTAATGAAAAAATATCAATTTCACATGATAATGTCTTTGGAACTAAGCTTGAACCTCAAGAGGCAAGCATGAATGATTCATATATAACCCCTCTTAAGGATTGTGTTAAGAATGTAGGTTCCAAAATCATAG
>NW_020862868.1:0-18280 GCF_003713205.1 Coffea eugenioides | reverse complement strand
ACGCCATTGCCTTGGAACAACAAACCGAATCTGCCTTGCCCTTGTGAAGAAAGAAGGGAGCCGAATTACTTGTGTTTGAGAGTAGGGAGAGAGCCGAACTTCTTGGGTGAAGTGTGCAGCTGTGAGAGGAGGGTTTATAGGGAGTAATAGCCGACTTTAGGGAGGATTCAAGAGGAAGAAATCTAGAACTTTCAGAGTTCCAAATCTGGTTTGTGTTGGGTGTGAAGTGTGCGGCTGCCTAAGAGGGTTTCATAGGGGTTTCTTAGCCGACCTTGGGGAGGAATTAAGAGGAAAGAATTCTGGAAATTTTCGGTTGAGGGAGGAAAGAAACCAATCTGTTTTGAGAAGGATTAGGAAGTTGCCTAAGAAAGGTCTTCAAAGGAAGTTTCCAGCTCCAACTTGTTTTCCCAACTAGTTTAGGAGACTAAGTACAACACTTAGATAATTCTTGGACACTTTCCTATATTTTCTCATCCACTTTAGGACACTCTCCTACTTTCTCTCATCTATTCTAGGAAATCCTCCTATATTCTCTCATCCACCTTAGGAAACCACTCCTACATTTTGGGAACCTAGGGTTTGTTTTCTTCTTAGCGTTATTTCCCAAATCTGTCCGCCCAATAGACCTTCCAATCCGACCACTCCATCCCAAACATATCATCCAATTGTGTCCTATACTCTTGCATACTCTTGTGGGAAAAGTTGGTGACGATTGTTGGACTCGAGCAACATTTCTCAACTACCTAACCCAATAGGTAAGGGTACTTGGTAAGTCTAGCAGAGTGTTTGAGTACTATACACGAGCGTGAGTGATACACTAAGGGAGTGAAGTCAGGATATATATATTGCACCATTTCTTCTTGCTACTAACCTTTTGCAGGGCACCAAGAGAGACATGGAGCAACAACAACCACCCACTGACTACTCCTTGATGTTCACCGCCATGAAGAACGAGCTCAGGCGAGTTAGTGAGCAACAAATGGAGGAATTGCACACCCGGTTTGATGAACTCGCCAAGAGTCTTATCCCAGGGTCTCGTTCTGGATCACGCAACCGGAGTAGCCGCGGCCTCAAAGGAGCACCCAGTGAGGACTACTCCGCTAGTGAAGACGACGAGCAACCCGAGAAGCCTCGACGGGACACGCCTAAGAACGAACTCAAGGGGCTTAAGATACAAGTTCCCGCATTCAAAGGCAAAAGTGACCCTAAACCTTACTTGGAGTGGGAAGGCCGTATCGAGATGGTCTTCGACTGCTATGATTACAGCGAGGAACAAAAGGTTAAAGTTGCCACCGTGGAGTTCACCGACTACGCACTAGTCTGGTGGGACCAAGTAAGGACCCATAGGCGGAGGATGGGCGAACCACGTGTCCGGACTTGGGGAGAACTCAAGGCACTGATGCGCAAGCGATTTGTTCCTAGCTACTACAATCGCGATCTCCACTCTAAACTTCAAACTCTCACTCAACGCAACATGAGTGTGGAAAACTACTACAAAGAGATCGAGATGGCCATGATGAGGGCCAACCTTCAAGAGGACAATGAGGCCATGATGGCTAGGTTTCTTCGAGGTCTCAATCCTGACCTTCAAGAAGCCTTGGAGCTTCAACATTACTTGGACATGCACGACCTTCTAGAACTCGCTATTAAGGTCAAGCGGGGGAAGAAACTAAGACGAGGAGTACGTACTTTCCAATCTTCTAACACCACTTCATGGAGGGGCAACCAACCACGAAGGGCGACCCCCGAAGTTGGAAGTGCGGCGGCACCAACCTCTTCTAACCGAATCCAAGGTAACGCCTCTAACCGCAATTCCTATTCTACCCCTAACAAGGTTTCCGATGTATCCAGGTCCACTTCAAAGGCACCGCATGAGACCCCTAAGACTAGGAGTAGGGACATCAAGTGCTTCAAGTGCCAAGGGTTTGGACATATTCAATCTCAATGTCCAAACCAACGGGTCATGCTCATCACTCACAATGGCGAGATCGTGTCTGATGATGACGATTCTGAGGAGATGCCCGAATTGGTCAAAGACGACTGCCTGGAAGAAGAGTCAGCTGAGGAGGATTGCTCGCCTACACGAGGGGAAGTAGGTTGCTTGGTGGCACGGCGAGTACTAACCGCCCGAGTTAAGGAGGACGAGCAGCTACAACGAGAAAACCTGTTCTACACCCGCTGTAAGGTAGGCGACAAGGTGTGTAGCCTCATCATCGATGGTGGGAGTTGCACGAACGTGGTTAGTTTGCTCATGGTTGAGAGTCTAGGACTCCCCACCACCAGGCATCCAAATCCTTACCGCCTCCAATGGCTAAGTGAGGATGGCGAGGTACGAGTCTTCAAACAGGTACGCCTTCCCTTTTCAATTGGTACTTACACTGATGAAATCGTGTGCGACGTAGTGCCAATGCATGCTACGCATATCATTCTGGGAAGACCCTGGCAATTTGACAAACACGTCACATTCGATGGAAGAGCAAATAAGTACACACTTTTGCACGATGGCAAACGTAAGGTCCTTACACCTCTCACACCTGCACAAGTTTATGAGGACCAACTACTATTGCAAAGAGAGTGTGAACAAGACCGTCAAAGAAGGAAACTAAAAGCGGTCGACCCTGGTAAAAGCTCCACTTCTACGAGTGAGCAATCAACCAAGGGTCAAGTGAGCACACCTAGTGGTATACATGACAAATCACCTACTGCACCTACCACTAGGAAGCACAACATGATTATTAAGGCTAAAGATGTTAGAAAAGTGGTGAACTCTAATCAGCCTATACTTCTCATGATTTGCAAGCATGTGCTCTTGGATGTTGTTGAGCTCGATAAGGCATTGCCTTCGAGCATAGTTGCTCTTTTTCAGGAATTTGAGGATGTTTTCCCTGACGAGGTCTCTGATGGCTTACCACCCATTCGGGGGATTGAACACCAAATCAACCTCATTCCTGGAGCACCATTACCCAACAAACCTGCTTACCGCATGGGCCCTGAGGAGACCAAGGAGCTTCAAAGGCAAGTTGATGGCCTCTTAGATAAGGGTTGGGTGAAAGAGAGTCTAAGTCCTTGCACTGTGCCTGTGATACTTGTTCCCAAAAAGGACGGTACTTGGCGCATGTGCACTGACTGTCGGGCTGTGAACGCTATCACTGTCAAATATCGTCATCCCATTCCCAGACTTGATGATATGCTTGATGAACTCGATGGTGCCATTATTTTCACCAAAATTGACTTAAGGGGTGGCTATCATCAAATTCGAATGAAGGAAGGCGACGAGTGGAAAACAGCCTTCAAAACCAAACATGGTCTCTATGAGTGGCTAGTCATGCCTTTTGGCTTAACTAATGCCCCTAGCACCTTCATGCGACTAATGAACCATGTGTTGAGACATTTTATTGGCAAGTTTGTCATTGTTTACTTTGATGACATCCTGATCTATAGTCGTAGTGAGCATGAGCACCTAGAGCATGTGAGATTAGTTCTTGAGACACTTCGACAGGCGCGTCTTTACGCCAACCTCAAGAAGTGCACCTTTTGTACTAACGAGCTTGTGTTTTTAGGCTATGTGGTAAGTTCGCAGGGCATCAAGGTGGACAAATCCAAGATTGAGGCCATCGAGCAATGGCCAACTCCCACATCCGTCCCTGACGTGCGCAGCTTTCTTGGATTGGCGGGCTTTTACCGGCGCTTTGTCAAAGATTTTAGCACCATTGCCGCCCCGTTGACCGCCGTGACAAAGAAGAATGACAAGTTCCACTGGGGAGAATCACAAGAACAAGCATTTCTCGCCCTCAAGGACACACTCACACATGCACCTGTGTTAGCATTACCAAATTTTCACAAGACTTTTGAAATTGAATGTGATGCTTCTGGTGTAGGTATTGGAGCGGTCCTCATGCAAGACAAGAGGCCTTGTGCCTTCTTTAGTGAGAAACTGGGAGGAGCTGCATTAAACTACCCCACGTACGACAAGGAGTTGTACGCATTAGTGAGGGCCTTGGAGACTTGGCAACACTATCTTCGCCCTCGGGAGTTCGTGATACACACTGATCACGAGTCATTGAAGTACCTCAAGGGGCAACCCAAGTTAAGCAAGAGACATGCCAAATGGGTAAGCTTCGTTGACACATTCTCTTATGTCATTAAGTATAAGACTGGCAAAACGAATGTGGTAGCTGATGCCTTATCACGTAGACATTCGTTGCTTGCCCTTCTGGATGCCAAGTTACTAGGGTTCGAAATGGTTAAGGAACTCTACACAAATGATCATGACTTTGGTGATATCTATGTTGCTTGTGTTAAGAACCCGCATGGAAAATACTTCTTGCATGATGGATTTCTATTCCATGTAGATAAACTGTGTGTGCCTAACTCTTCCATTGTGCTCTTTTGATTCGAGAGGCACATAGTGGTGGTCTCATGGGCCACTTTGGCATTACCAAGACTCTGGCCATGTTGCAAAAGCACTTTTATTGGCCTCATATGCATAGAGATGTTGAACGCATGGTTGGTAGGTGCGCTACTTGTCACAAGGCAAAGTCTAAGACAAATCCATATGGCTTGTATACCCCATTACCTATCCCTCACCATCCTTGGGTTGACTTGTCTATGGACTTTGTATTAGGATTGCCTAGATCACCAAGGGGTAATGACTCCATCTTTGTTGTGGTTGATAGATTCTCTAAGATGGCTCATTTTATCCCTTGTCACAAAACTGACGATGCATCTCATATTGCTACTCTGTTCTTCAAAGAAATTGTCCGTCTGCATGGCATGCCTAAAACTATTGTTAGTGATAGAGATGTGAAGTTCTTGAGTTACTTTTGGAAGACGTTGTGGTCCAAACTAGGCACTAGGTTATTATTCTCTACCACTAGTCATCCACAAAGTGATGGACAGACTGAAGTTGTCAACCGCACACTTGGCACTTTACTTCGGGCCTTGATCAAAAAGAATCTTAAGTCTTGGGAGGAGTGCTTACCTTATGTTGAATTTGCCTACAATCGAACTGTGCATAGTGCAACACAATATTCTCCCTTTGAGATTGTTTATGGCTTCAACCCCCTGACCCCCCCTTGATTTGGTGCCCTTACCTTCCTCTGAGCACACAAGCTTAGATGGGAAAAAGAAAGCTGATTTTGTGCGCAGGTTACATGAAGCTGTGCGAGCAAACATCGAGAAGCGCACGCAGCAATACATCCAGCAAGCCAACAAGCACCGTCGCAAGATGATTTTTGAGCCTGGAGATTGGGTTTGGCTACACTTGAGGAAAGAGCGATTCCCCAAACAACGTCAAAAGCAAATTACCCCCAAGAGGTGATGGACCATTTCGAGTACTCCAAAGAGTCAATGACAACGCCTACAAATTGGAGCTACCTGGAGAATACAATGTCAGTGCAACCTTCAACATCGCGGACCTAAGTCCATTTCTTGACGAGGAGGATCCAGATTTGAGGGCAAATCCTTCTCAAGAGGAGGGGACTGATGTGTGCACGAGTCTCGGCCCACGCAATGACCCAGTCCGAGTCCCATTGGGCCCAGTCACACGTGCACAGGCCAAGCTCTTCAAAGAATCACTCCAAGCCCTGGTGAGAGTCGTCCAAGACCAACATGGAGTTCACAAAGATATTGAGGGCTTGGAGAGAGACAACCGAGCCATTTACACCTTGATCCAAGCCCATGAAAACTCAAGTGGGCCTCCAAGAGATTCGGCCGAGTAAGGTCTTAGCCTTTTATACTTATTAGATTGGATTAGTTTGCCTAGTAGAATGGGCCGGCCCATCTTTACACTAAGATGGCCGACCACCCCTTTAGGGTTTTCTTAGGATTTTTCTATTGTTACCTCTAGCTTATAAATAGGCTTGCTTTGTAAGGTTTAAGGGTAGTCGTTTTATCAATAAAATTGGTTTATTTTCGTTCCTTCTTCTAAGAAGAGAGTTCGAGCACTTTACTTGCTTTGGCAAGGGTTTTGAGCAATCTTGTGTCTTGTCCTAGATTGTTCTACCGACCTATCCCGTGGAGTAATCACCTTCATTGGAGTCGTCGTCCTACCGTCTTGAATCAAATCGTGTCGTCCGTTTGGTTCTAGATCTCGCAATTCCAAGCGTTGGACATCCTCGCTAGATCCTTGGGCAAACGTGCTACGTGTCTCGAAACGAGTTGATCGAGAAACGTATCATTTGTCCACTGCCTTGTTAATAAAAAAAAATGACACTGTTCACGTTACTGTTCATCCGAACCCAAAATCTGTTGGTGTGTTATCCTTTTTGTGTTTGTGTTTAGTTTGTCGATAATTTCTGTCCAAAATTTGCCGTAAGATTGTGTTCCCAAATCTGTTTTGGTCGTTAATCATTACTTGAGCAACAAGAAAACAAGTGGGGCGGCGGCTAGGGTTTCATTTGCGCTAGGGTTTCTTTGTTTCAAATCCGTCCAAGTATTGCTTGCTTTATCCAAGTTGTTTAATAAATTTTCCAAACTGATTTTTGGTAAAACTAGTTGGTGGTTTGTGAATTTGAGAGAATCTACAAGATTTAAGAGTTTCTTGAATTTCTTGATCCTTATCGTGAAGTTCTTGAAAATCTTGATAAGTGTCTTGCTAGTTCTTGAAGGGTTGTGGTTGTGCATTGGAGCGAATTGAGGGACTGACCAGATTTTGATCTTGACCCATTCGGCCAAGTGTTTGTGGCATTTGTTAAGTCAAAAAAAAAATAGAAACAAAAAAAAAAGAAAAGAGAATCTGATTGGCAAGATACAAAGAAAACAAGAGAGGAAAGTGAATTTTATTGCCCAAAACAGTCTCTTACATCTTGCTTCCAATCCAAAACAGAAAATTAAGCAAAGGAAAAAGAAAAGTACGCAAAAGTTTTGACCTACCTCTTCTTGAGATTCTTGATCACCTTGTGTCTTGGAAACTTGTACCACCCTTCGAATAAACATCTTTTTATACTCTCTTGCTGTGGTGAAGGGCTTCCTTGGTTTGGGAGTAAAATTCTTGGGAAATTCTTGAGCAGCCCGTTGGGGGGAAGCTTGAGTGACATTGCTTGCATCTCCTTGACACGCCATCTTCTTGCCTTGACCAATAGCCAAATTATCTTGAGCACTAAGACCAGAAATTCTGAATTGCACTTGTGATACGAACCAAGAGACACCATTGCGAACTATTCGAGTTCCCCTAGGATCCGTGACTCGAGCACGAGCTAAGAAGATGAGGGAGGAACTCCAAGTGAGATACAAGGCCAAGAAATTGTCCCCAAGGTCATTGAGGGACTTGAGCATGAAGGAATGAAGGTCATCCATGTAGTGCATGTCAAAGAGAACCATGCGTGACCCTTCTCTAGTCACATTTGCTGTTTTAGTTAAGTCATTGTAATAAGGGCTTAATGGTCCATAGCCTTGCTTTATTTACCTAAGGGATGACCTCATAAGGTTCGGTCAAGCCCACAATTCTTAAGGGCTTAATGGTCCATAGCCTTGCTTTATTTACCTAAGGGATGACCTCATAAGGTTCGGTCAAGCCCACAATTCTTAGTCTTATGGAAATAGTCAAACCTTAGTCAAGCCCACAATTCTAGACTAGTTTCACATTATTTAGTTTTTCATCTCTATGTAAGGCTATAAATAGCCCACACTTCCAACGGTTTTAGGCATTCAATCAATAAATCAGATTTTGAGAGTTTTCTTTGTTTCTCCAAGGCTTCTTGAATACCTTAGAATTTCTCTAGGTGTTCGTGACTTATCAATCTAGAATCGCACTAGGTTGTGGCGTCTTCTACCATTATACCAAGGCTCGTTAACCATGTGATTAACAGGTTGAGGTCATCCGCTCCAAACTTGGTGTCCTCTTGTCGATCCTGAAGCTAATCTTTTACGGGTTTCATCACAAGGTTGGCGACGTTCGTATCAATTGGTATCAGAGCTAGTTAAGAGGTATCACGTTATATCCCTTTATTTTTTTCCTTTTCGAGTCAAGTTGTCCAAAATTCTGTTTTCGTGTTCTAAGTTTGCTATCCGTAATTTCCAGATTTGTTTCATCATGTTCTTGTGTTATTTTTCCAGATTTGTCGAGTCATAAACTTGCGTCTAGTTGTTGTTGATTGCTGTGGTTAGCCTTGTTTGGTCCAGCCTTTTTTTTGTCTTATTCTTGATTCTTTGTTTGTGTTTGTGTCTTGTTTCTATCCTGTTATATCCATTTAATTCCAGTCTTTTGTTCTATTTGATCATCCGAGGTTACTGTTCATCCTAAAAAAATCAATTTGTAGCAAGGGTTTTAGAGTCCTATCTAGTTGTTACCTTGTGTTCTTGTTGTTTACATACAAAAAATATATATATATAGCTGGCTGACCTTACAAAATTCTTGAAAATCTGTCTTGATCAAAACTTGGGTTTCTTGAAGTCCTTGATTGTTTAAAACCACAATCTTGAAGTTCTTGAAACTTTAGTTGGGATTCTTGAAAGCCTCCAGAATTGACCAATGATAAGAAGAACATTCAGCCATGAAATTTGACTCTTGAAAGCCAACCTTCCTAAGCCACGAAATTTGACTTGAATTTTCCAACCTATTCAAAGTCAAATTTTCCAACCCGTTCAAGTCAAATTTTTGTTCCCAAAAATAACCAAATCAGTTCCAATCTTGATCTTGACCTTAGAATTTGTGGGAACCAGCAAATAGGAAGACTAATCCTTGTTTCCAAAGGATTAAGGAAGAAAAGTCAGCCTTGGATTTCCAAAATAGTCCCACCGCAACACAAATTTCTTTTCCATTCGGATTCCATCTTTGCAACCGTTGGTGAATTTCTATCCAATCATTAATTCTGAAAATTTTCATGCATCATTAGGTCAGTTTTAAGTGTCATTCTGAATCCTCTAAGTGTCCATTTACCTACCAAAACACTGACAAGAAATGCAGCAACCAGCAGCTCAAAATTCCAGTTTTGGGTAGAGTTTTGTCTAGAATCCTTAAAATTCAACTTTGAGTCATTCATTGAGTCGTGGTCAGTCCCTTCATCTTTTGTTCTTTTTTCGTTCAAAGTGCTACCATCTTGTGACCCTGGTTGGTAAGTCGATCCACACTAAAAGGAGTTCTAACTTCTTTAAGGAGTTGACCGAGGAGCCTTGAAAACACTTTGGCGAGTTCATTAGAGTGTTCAAACACGAGAGCGAGAGTAAACACGTGAGGAAGTGTGCGAGATAAACTTTGTTTCTTTCCATTATTATTTTTTTTTACCCTATACTTCACCATGGCTAACGAGGGGGGAGCAAGCTCCCAAGCTTTTGATCTTAAACTTTTCACAGAAGCAATCAAAGGCGAATTGGGACGCATGATGGACCAAAAACTTGAACTGATGCACCAACGCATTGACAGCTTAGAGTTGTCTCATGGAAGCTCCAAAGGCAGCCGTGGAAAGGCTTATGCACATGAGTCTAGCGACTCTAACTCAGACAACAACTATGAGCATAAGCAAAGTAGGTCTAAGCGTGATGCTAGGCCTTCAAATGACCACATTCCGGGCATAAAGATGAAAATTCCACCCTTCCAAGGACGATCAGACCCCGATGCCTACTTAGAGTGGGAGAAGCGGATTGAACTTGTCTTCGATTGCAATACTTACTCGGAGGAGCAAAAGGTCAAGTTGGCCGTGGTCGAATTCACCGACTACGCCGTTGTGTGGTGGGATCAACTCTCCACTAGTCGAAGGAGGAGTCGTGAACCTACCATACAAACTTGGACGGAGCTAAGACGACTAATGAGGAAGCGTTTCGTGCCAAGTCACTACTACCGTGACTTGTATCAAAAGCTTCAAACCCTCAACCAAGGAGCACGAAGTGTCGAGGACTATCACAAGGAAATGGAAATACTCATGCTACGGGCAGACATCATGGAGGATCGAGAAGCAACAATGGCACGCTTCTTGAACGGATTAAGGCCCGAAATCGCTGATCAAGTGGAGTTACACCACTATGTGGAACTTGGGGACTTGGTGGAGAAGGCCATCAAGATTGAAAGGAGGATTAAGAGGAGGGGTTCGACTCGGAGTTACTTCAACTTTTCACGCTCTTACCCCCGAACTACACCACCAAAGAAAGAGGATAAAGGGCCGAGTAATTCCACCCCTTCAAGACCGAGGCCGGATATGACTAAGTGGGAGTCTAAGGCAACACCAAAGACTGCCATTGAGTCGAGCATGGGGCGAAATCGAGAAACTAGATGCTTCAAATGCCAAGGCCGAGGGCATATTGCTAGCCAATGCCCGAACCAACGCACTATGATCATCTTACCCAATGGTGAGTTTCTCATCGATGATGAAGATGAGAAAGAGGAGTTGCCATCCCTTGAGGAAGAAGAGGAAGAAGAGAAAGCATTGCCCGTCGATGAACGAGTTGGACTCGTTGTCAGGCGAGCCTTAGCAACCCAAGTGAAAGCCGCCGACCATGCACAAAGGGAGAACATTTTCTACACCCGTTGCTATATCAAAGGCAAGGTATGTAGTTTGATCATAGATGGAGGTAGTTGTGCTAACGTCGCTAGTGCCTTGATGGTGGAAAAATTAGCACTACCCACTCTACGACATCCAACACCTTATTATTTGCAATGGTTGAACAATAGTGGGGATGTTCGTGTGACCAAGCAAGTCCAAGTACCTTTCCGAATTGGAAATTATGAGGACGTGGTGTTATGCGACGTGGTCCCTATGCAAGCATGTCACATACTATTGGGGAGACCATGGCAATTCGACAAGGGAGTTACATTCGATGGCATTACCAATAAATACTCTTTCAAGTAAGGCGAGAAGAGAATTGTGCTTGTGCCACTCACTCCTATCCAAGTTCGGGAAGATTAAGAAAGCCTGATCAAGGAGAGTGAGCATGAGAATGAGAAGAAAAAAATAGAAAAAGCCGACAGCTCAACAGAAAATGATAAAGCCGAGAAAATTGAGAGGAAAAAGACATATGGTGAGCCGGCCAAAATTGAAAAGAGAGAGAAAAGGCAAAATCTATTGATAAAAGCCAATGTAGTAAGAAAAGCTTTGAGTGTTAATACACCCATCTTTGTACTTTTGTGCAAAGAGGTGTTGGTTGTTACAAGTGATCTTACTAACACTCTACCATCTAGTATTGTCTCTCTTTTGCAGGATTATGAGGATGTCTTCCCCGATGAGATTCCAAATGGACACCACCAATAAGGGGATTTGAGAATCAAATTGACTTGGTTCCAGGTGCCCCACTTCCTAACAGACCAGCCTACAAAATGGGACCAGATGAGACAAAGGAGCTCCAACGCCAAATCGAAGAGTTTCTAACAAAGGGATGGGCACGAGCAAGCTTGAACCCATGTGCGGTTCCCGTCATCTTGGTGCCTAAAAAGGATAGAAGTTGGCGAATGTGCACTGACTGTAGGGCCGTTAATGCAATAACGGTAAAATATCGTCACCCTATTCCTAGACTTGATGATATGTTAGATGAGCTATATGGTGCTATGATTTTCACTAAAATTGATCTAAAAAGCGGTTATCATCAAATTAGGATGAAAGAGGGGGATGAATGGAAAACGGCCTTTAAAACCAAACATGGCTTGTACGAGTGGTTAGTTATGCCATTTGGACTAACTAATGCACCTAGTACGTTCATGAGGTTGATGAACCATGTACTTCGTCCATTCCTTGGAAAATTTGTAGTTGTGTATTTTGACGACATCCTGATTTATAGTAGGAGCCTAGATGAGCATGTTGAACATGTGAAACTTGTTCTTGATGTACTTCGAAGGGAAAAGCTCTATGCTAACCTTAAGAAATGCTCCTTTTGTACTGATCAACTTGTCTTCCTAGGCTTTGTTGTGAGTAAACAAGGAATCAAAGTGGATGAGGAGAAGGTTAAAGCAATTCGAGAATGGCTTACTCCAAGCACGGTGGGTGAGGTACGCAGCTTCCATGGTGTTGCTAGTTTTTATAGATGATTTGTTAAAGATTTTAGTACCATTGCCCACTTGTAACTGCTGTAATTAAGAAAAATGAGCCATTTGTGTGGGGTGATGCACAAGAACGTGCTTTTCAAATACTTAAACATCAATTCACACACGCATCACTACTTGCATTGCCATGCTTTGAGAAGATGTTTGAAATAGAGTGTGATGCATCTGGAGTGGGTATTGGAGCTGTTCTAATGCAAGAGGGCAAACCAATTGCATACTTTAGTGAAAAACTCAATGGGGCAGCTTTGAACTATTCCACTTATGATAAGGAGTTGTACTCCTTAATCCGTGCTTTAGAAACATGGTAACATTACTTGAGACCAAAGGGAATTTGTCATACACACTGACCATGAGTCGCTTAAGCACATTAACTCACAATACAAGTTGAATAAGCGTCATGTTAGGTGGATTGCATTTATTGAAACTTTCCCTTATGTGATTAAGTACAAAGTGGGAAAAACTAATGTTGTTGCTGATGCATTATCACGCCGGTACTCTTTGCTCGCTCAACTTGATGCAAGGTTGTTAGGATTTGAATTAGTTAAAGAGGTATACACCAATGACCCAGATTTCTCAGGTATTTATGACTCTTGTAGTTCAGCAACTCAAGGTAAATTCTACATCCTTGATGGATTTCTTTTCTACCTCAATCGACTGTGTATACCTAACTGCTCTATTCGCTCTTTACTTGTTAGGGAAGCACACGGAGGTGGCTTGATGGGACACTTTGGCGTGGCTAAAACCTTAGCTATCCTTCAAGAGCACTTCCATTGGCCAAGGATGAAGCGAGATGTGGAACGAATGGTGGCTAAATGCATCACTTGCCACAAAACTAAGTCTAAACTTCAACCCTATGGCCTTTATAGTCCTTTACCTGTACCTAAGGAAACTTGGACCGACATTTCCATGAATTTTGTTTTAGGGTTGCCTAGGTCAAAGAGGGGAAATGATAGCATCTTTGTTGTTGTTGACAGATTTTAAAAAATGGCACATTTTATACCATGTCACAAAACAGATGATGCATCACACATTGCTGATTTGTTTTTCAAAGAAATCATTAGATTGCATGGCATGCCTAGGACAATTGTCTCTGATAGGGATGTCAAATTTTTGAATTACTTTTGGAAAACTTTGTGGGGAAAATTGGGTACCAAATTGCTATTTTCTACTACTAGTCACCCACAAACTGATGGCCAAACTGAGATTGTCAATCGTACACTATCTACACTCTTGCGTGCCATCATTAGAAAAACATTAGAACCTGGGAAGAATGTTTACCCCACGTTGAGTTTGCATACAATCGCACGGTGCATAGTTCTACTCATTTTTCACCATTTGAAATAGTCTATGGTTTTAACCCTTTAACACCACTAGACTTATCACCTTTACCTTTTTCTGAGCACATTAACATGGATGGTGCTAAATGAGCAGATTTTGTCAAGAAATTACACGAGCAGGTACGCCTAAACATTGAGCGAAGGATGGACCAAGTTGCTCAACGGGTTAACAAGGGACGCCAACGCGTTGTGTTTGAACCTGGTGACTGGGTGTGGTTACATCTACGCAAGGAAAGGTTCCCAGTCCAAAGGCGCAATAAATTATTTCCCCGAGGAGATGGGCCATTTCAAGTCATCAAGCGCATCAATGACAATGCTTACAAACTGGACCTACCCGGTGAGTACAATGTGAGCGCTACATTCAATGTCTCTGATCTATCTCCTTTTCTTGCAGACGATGAAGCTGATTTGAGGACAAATCCTTTTGAAGAGGAGGGGGATGATACGAACCAAGAGACACCATTGCGAACTATTCGAGTTCCCCTAGGACCCGTAACTCGAGCACGAGCTAACAAGATGAGGGAGGAACTCCAAGGACTTGTTCATGAGATACAAGGCCAAGAAATTGTCCCCAAGGTCATTGAGGGACTTGAGCATGAAGGAATGAAAGTCATCCATGTAGTGCACGTCAAAGAGAACCATGTGTGACCCTTCTCTAGTCACATTTGCTGTTTTAGTTAAGTCATTGTAATAAGGGCTTAATGGTCCATAGTCTTGCTTTAATTACCTAAGCGATGACCTCATACGGTTATTTTTTTAATTTACCTAAGGGATGACCTCATAAGGTTGTTTACCTAAGGGATGACCTCATAAGGTTTGGTCAAGCCCACAATTCTTAGTCTTATGGAAATAGTCAAGCCTACAATTGTTAGTCTTAGTCAAGACCACAACTCTAGACTAGTTCCACATTTAGTTGTTCATCTCTATGTAAGGCTATAAATAGCCCACACTTCCAATGGTTTTAGGCATTCAATCAATAAATCAGATTTTGAGAGTTTTCTTGGTTTCTCCAAGGTTTCTTGAATACCTTAGAATTTCTCTAGGTGTTCGTGACTTATCAATCTAGAATCGCACTAGGTTGTGGCGTCTTCTACCATTATACCAAGGTTCGTTAACCACTGATTAACGGGTTGAGATCATCCGCTCCAAACTTGGTGTCCTCTTGTCGATCCTGAAGCTAATCTTTTACGGGTTTCGTCACAAGGTTGGCGACGTTCGTATCAACTTGTGAGGTGTGTGAGTTTGGATTGTGCGGTGGGGGAGCTTTAAAGCTTGTTGCTGCCGACTTTGCTAAGGATTTTGGTGGGCAAGGGGCCGAACCTGATTTATAATCCTTCTTAGATTAGGGTTTAGATGTTTCTTAAAAATTGTTTCCACGAGGAAAAGGATTTTCTAAAGATTTCCAAAACTAACTTGCTTTCCAAAGTCAATTAGGAAACTAAGTAAAGCACTTGGACAACTCTTTTCTCACGTAAATACTCTCCTACATTTTAGGAACACTCCCCTACATTCTCTCCTACGTTTTAGGAATACTCTCCTACATTCTAGGAACCCACTCCTACATTTTAGGAAGCTAGGGTTTCTGTAACAGCCCCACTTTCCCCTAAGGCGAACCAAAGGGGTTAGCAGACTGCCTGCCCAGCTCTCGCCAGGACTACGGATCAGTTCACGTCGATCTAATACGTTCCGGAACATACCCACGCGCGTAAACAAGTCAAAATCACAAAATAAAAAAAATGAAAAAAAATCGAAGCCGATGATGAACAGTACCGGCCCTGTCCGAATCCGGATACTAGGCCGAGAGTAGCCAAATTTTTCTTTTGCCGTTTGAAATACGAGTTAATCCGAAATCCAACCACATGTCAACCAAACATATATACATCGAAATGTAACATTTACAAGCCAAAAGCCAAAGCGGCATATCAAAACGATTCATCATGGATATACATGTTCGGTTTGCCAATCAAAAGAAATTGAACCCAATACACATTAGGGTTTCATTCAAAGAGCTATTCAAAAGACATTTACAGGAGCTCAACTTGACAACCAACTAACACAACCTTTTCCAAAAGTGGTCATTTCCTATAAGGAAAACAAATGGAACGGAATGAGGTTAAGCCCAGTGAGTTACTACCACATAAGCAACAAAGAGCATATAGCATAACCTTTCATTTCAAGTACACAATTAAAGAATAAAACAAGTCGGCAAAAGGATACGGACGGCTCTCAAGAGCCCATTTCCACGCTTACATTCTTGATCCAATCTCATTGACTCTCCGTCAACGTTTATGAGTACCAACCGTAGAACCCACTTCACTCCCATCCCTTCCACCAAACATACCCCAACCGGGCCCGCACTCCAATCAGTAGCTTTTGGTAATACTCGAGTTTACCGGAATCAAGAGTCTCATTACTACAAGATTCCCCAGTACAGTCCCCGTGGCATGTCAATTTTCACGACCAAGCCCTCGCCGGCTCGATTCAATTGACTACCGACGGGGTTGAGCTCAGTAGTACAGTAAGGCCGTTGGATACTCGTCCAAACGACACCAAATCAGTTTTTCATGAAATGAATTCAATATCTCATAAAGCAAGTGCAGTATATCAGTGAAGCGGTAAACAGTCATTAACGGTATCACAAGGGGTGAGGGCGGTCAAGTACACCCTCACCTCAATCAATTCCAATAGCCAAATAAGCCTTCAAGGCATCAGAATCACATATAGCAAAGCCACATTGTAACATTCAAGTGAGTAGTATACTCACTTATCAATTAAGTGTTGTTTCATGCACTTCCGTCAAGAGAATGTCGTGAACCACCGTCAGGTCCTAAAACACGTAAACAAATACAATGAGACTCGATAACGAGTCATAAAGCCATGCCATTCACAACCCCAATAGGGTTTCATATGCATATATAAGCATTATAGCAAACCAGAAATTTCAGCAATGCACTAACTTGACCTTAACAAAAAAACAGTTTTCGTCCTCCTTTTGCGGTAATGGCACAAAATGCGCTACGCTTATCGGATGAGGGTGCAAGACCCACCATCTCGAAGCTAAAAGACAGGGCTACAACAATGTAGAAGGCCACTCAGTCCAAATCCTAGCACAACTAGGTCAAATATGCGAAATACCAAACCAGAACCGTAATTGCAGGTTTACAAATCACACTATGCTGTAATTAGTCTAACTCAGTCTATACAGGTCCAAATTCATTGATTCCAAAGGCATGAGATAGCTAAGACATTAATATACATTTCAGCAGAAGACACCAACAATCAAATCCAAAGAAATTCCAGTCAAAACAGCCAATTTCAGACGCAGTTCGCACATTCTGATCAACCCAGAACAGCAACAGTAAAATCGACATTTCTCACTCTACACTACTCCAAATGACCTGAAATTTTACAGGAACCTCAAACACATCAATACCTACAACTTTCATGTTTTAAGAAAAGGCCAATTCGGCCTCTAACCATATGATCCAAAACCGGACAGAAAGGGGATTATGAAACCCTAACTTTTCACATTTCCTTCCAAACCCAAAATTGGTTGCAATTACCAATCATTAACACCTACTAGAGTCATTACCCCTCATTACCAACCATCATAAATAACCACAACATCATGATCACATTAAACCAGAAAATTCCTCAATAAAAGAAAAACTTAACCAATTCATCTCAAACCAAGAAATAAACCACAAATTTCAGCACTTTAGCCACCACTAGGCACAAATTAAGCATCATTAGGTGTAGGAGGAAGTTCAATCACCACTTACCTAGTAAACAAGAGAAAAGGAATTGTAGAACACCATAGCTTCCTTGAACACTTCCAAAATATCACTTACTAGCACCAAATGGAGGGATTTTATGGAGTAGAAACAAGTTTAAGCAATTGGTTTGGATGATTTGAGCTAGTTGGAAGCTTAAAATTGGAGAAGTTTTCTTTCTTCTTGAGCTTAAGGTGGTCGGCCAACATGGAGAAAGAAAGAGTGAATTTTTAGTCAATTTTTGAGATATTTAATCCAAGGGTAAGAAAGGTCAAAAAGGTGAATAGTTGTCTTAGGCTTCAACCAATGGAAGTGTGACACTTGTCACTCTATTAAATGCATTTCTATCCTTTTGTTTCCTCTCACATCAATCACATCTCATTCTCTACTTATCTCTTAACACCCGATAAATTTCAACCAGTATCCAAAACTTAACCTAATTGGCCGAATTTTTTCCGAACTTATCGCACTAGTGGGGCCCACGTCCATAATCTATCCGTAATTTTTCAAAAACTACCCAATGCTAGAAAAATCATCTAAAACTATAATTACTCATAAAATCCACCAAGAAAATTTTCCTACGCCAGAAAATGCAGAAAACATGCCATTAAAGGGGAAAAATCCTAGGAAAAACATTAAGGGAAAATACGGGTTCTCACAGTTTCTTTCTTTTATGTTCCCATTGGCACACTTCCATTTCTATCCGCCACTATTGGCCTTCCAAAGTCGTTCATTCCCACTTCATTTTGCACCCACATTTGTGTCTTACCTTCTTGGTTACACTTGTGGAAAAAGTTGGTGACAATTATTGGACTTGAGCAGTCTTTCTCAACTACCTAATCCAACAGGTAAAGGTATTTGGTAAGTCCATTAGAGTGCTTTTGAGTGATACACACGAGAATAAGTGATACACTAAGGGAGTGAAGTGAGGATATACTTGTGTTATTTTTCTTGTTACTAACCTTTTGCAGGGCATAAGGAGGGACATGGAGCAAACTCAACCGACCACAGACTACTCGTTGATGTTCACCGCCCTGAAGAACGAGCTCAGGCGAATTAGTGAGTAACAAAAGGAGGAGTTGCACACTAGCTTTGAGGAGCTATCCAAGAGTCTCACATGAGACTCTCGTTCTTGGTCTCACAACCGGAGTAACCATAGCACCAAGGAGGCAAATAGTGATGAATACTCAGCTAGTGAAGATGAC
>NW_020862867.1:0-39234 GCF_003713205.1 Coffea eugenioides | reverse complement strand
TTCTTGTATTGGATTGTTTCCAAATCGAATTAGGAAACATGGGCTTATTTTCCAGCAATATTTAGACATCTAACTCCTAATCTAATTAGGAAATTGAAGTCTAAAATTTTCAGCATTAAATCACCTTCTTTTTTAGAAAATCTCCATCATTAGTTCTTGAAATTTTCATGTTGTATTGCTGTCCAAATTTTCAGATTTATTCTTTCACTTTCTAGGCCATAACTGAAGTGTTAATTGGTTAGTATATTCACTAAATCATTGGGGAACCATATCTTGAGTAAATTCAAAACGCCAATGCATTGAATGAATGTAAAACCATAAAAATGAGTGTAAATACGAGTGCTTGAGGGTATACACGTGAGGTTGAGCGTGTAAGGTATTATTTCTCACCTATCTTACAGGAAATCATGTCTAGCAAGGAAGATTCAGATTCCCATCCAGTTGACTCAAAGTTGATCATGGAGATTGTGAAAGGAAAGTTGAGGCGATTAATGTGGACCAAAATGGAATCCATCCATGAACGCCTGGATCGGATTGAGATTTCCCAGGAGCAGCTATCCAAACGTGAGAATCACACTCCTAAGCGTGAAAAGCAAGATGTTGGAATTTAGAGGAGGAATACTCTGTGACTAAAGAAGAAGAATCCAAAGTTGAGCTTAGAATATAACCTAGGAGAAACTATCAAGATAATGATCCCGTAGTAAAGGGAGTGAAGTTTAAGATCCCTTCTCTTCAAAGGAAATTTGACCCCCATACTTACCTAGAATGGGAGTGTAGGATGGAGCTTGTTTTCAATTGCCATAATTACATTAAGATGCAGAAAGTTAAGTTGGTTGTGGTGGTGTTTTCATACTATGCAATCACTTGGTGGGACTAGCTAACTATCAGTGGAAGAAGGACGGGTGAGTGATCTATTAGTACTTGACAGGAGCTCAAAGCTTTGATGAGAAAGTGATTCATCCCTACTTACTACCACAGAGACCTCCATCAAAAGTTGCAAAATTTGGTATAGGGTGATCTAACTATTGAAGATTACCATAAAAAAAATAGAAAAGGCGAGGATGAGGGTAGACGTGATAGAGGATCCAGAGGCTACAATGACTAGATTCTTGAAGGGGTTGAATCCAAACATCGCAGATGTAGTTGAATTGCAGCACTACATGGAGTTAGAGGAGATGGTGCAAAAGACTATCAAAATTGAGAGATAGTTGAAGAGAAGGGGTGGCTATAAACCCAAGAACAAGGGGTGTGTCAAGTGATGATACCTTCAAAACTTAAGGTGGAAACACCTAAAATCTCAAGCAACACTCCAGTTTCTATTATTTGGAGTCAGGATATCCAATGTTATAAGTGTCAGGGATGTGGTCACAAAGCTCTCAAGTGCCCAAACAAACGGGTTATGGCGATTAAATGGACAAATTGAATCTATAGAAAAGAAAGAGTTTGAAATAACGCCTTCTTTGATTGAAAATCAGTCTAATGATGAAGAATGTGCACTTGGAAAACTTTCCTTTATGACTACTTGAACTTTAAATGCGCAAGTCAAGGCAGAAGTAGACCAGAGACAATGCATTAATATCTTCTATACTAGACATTGTGTTAGGGATAAGGTGTGCAGCTTAATTGTTGATGGTGGGAGTTGTGCAAACTTTTGCGAGTACAATCTTGGTGGATAAGCTTGCACTACTAACAATTAATCATCCGAGCCCATATATCAGACACTGATTTACCAATGATGCAGGGGTACGAGTTACAAAACAAGTTCTAGTGGCTGTCAGCATTGGGAAGTATGAGGATGATTTATTGTGTAACATAGTTCCTATGCAAGCAAGCCATATTCTACTTGGAAGACCTTGGCAGTTTGACAAAGAGAGTTGATTATAGCAAACTTTCTAATAGCCGTTCTTTCAAATATAAGGATAGGAAAATTACACTTACTCCACTTACCCCCCCAACAAGTGTATGAGGACCAGTTTTATTTGAAATGGTAATATGAAAAGGAGTTGGCAAGGAGAAAAAGAGAGAGTGAACGCAAGCTAAAGGAGAACAAATGTTGAGGAAAAAAAATCTAATTGTTTGTTGACTGGGTCATTATCGTAGGACTCAATATTTTCTGCTAGCCCATCAATTTATCCTCTATTTCATTCTTTTATGGCTACTTTGCAGGGATTTGAGCAAGGTGATCACAATTATTTTCAACAAGAAAAGGTCAAAATTTTGAGGACAAATCTTCTTAAAGAGAAAAGGAATGATATGGATGCAGAGGGAATAATTAGTTGAAGTGTTTGTTCAAGGAGGGGGTAGAAGACTTTGTACTATAAGTCATTGGTACATCTTGTGACTGAACACAAAAACATTGTGACTAGAAGACTTGTGTCAGATAAGACGCGTGCACGTCCGAGTTGTTGTTTCCTAGTAAGGAGATTTTGCGGATCGTATCGTGATTTTTAGGATTTTTCCTATTTTACCGTTTTAATTAATTATTGTTTGGCTTTAAACTAACCTCTTTATTTAGTTATTTTTTTAATCAATAAAAAGGCCAATGTTGTGTTAAACCTTTGAGTTTAATGGGCCAATTATTGAGTCAAGTTTGTTTGGTTATTAGGGTCCAATCCTTAGGAATTAGTCTAGAAAGCTATCTCTTTTAAATAACGTTGTATGGAACATGGTTATTCAGTTGAAAGTTCATGACATTAAACCTTTGAGATTTTCCCTAAGTTTGAATGGATTCTCTTGCTTAACTCCAAATCTTGATTCACTTTGAGTGTGTTCTTGAGTGGATTGAGTGTTGTATCAATTTGGTATTCACCCAAATTGTGGTTGGCCTACCCAAATTCCATCCAAATTTTGTTCGAACCTGTCTCCTTACGAATTGGCATTTTCCTGTGGGATTGTGAATTTCTCTCATCCTAGGAGATTTCGTATCAGGACCTTGAACATTACTATCTCGGCTAGTTATGGCATAATTTTCTTATATATGTGAAACTTACTCTCATAGTGAATTAACTATACTTTTAGTTGAACCATACCTACTCTCATGGCTATGAAATTAATTACAAGCTTATTTCTTCTATAAAATTAGATGAAACAAAGCCACAAAAGGTACAAAAGTGCATCTCCGCTCTCGTGAGTATACTCTCTAAGATTAGCACTTTCTTGAACTAGTGTTAAATTCCAATTTTCATTAAAGAAACAACTCCTTTAAATAATCACAATTAATGGTATCAAGTTAATCATGATTGAAGGAGAAAAAGAGCTAAATAACTTGCAAGACTTTAGTTATGGTGGCTATTTTAATTAGTTCAATAGTTTTAGAAATCATTTGTATTGTATGTCCATCTTTGACTTATTGGAAAACTATGGAAGTGTAGGAATAAATTTTTTTATTAAGGAGATCAAAATGAATATGTAATAGATTATCTTTAGTCTCAAATACCTTGTTTGATATGTCTTTAACTCATTCCATTCCCAAGATTTTGAGAAATGGCACTAAGGTTGTTTAAAAGGATCCAACAATAAATATGTTTAAACAGAAACAACAAAGATATCTTACTGTAATTTGGAATGCATCCCCTAATAATATGCTTAAAATGAAGGTTGATGGAGATTCTAAAGAAATTGGGGTCTTGTAACAGTTGGTGATATTCTTCGAGATCATCAGGATTGTGTTCTTCGTGCATTTTAGTCCTTCTTTGGTTACAAATCAAATATGGAAGTTGAGGCAATGGCTTTATTAGAAGAAACTAGATTTTGTGTCTAACATCATATAAAGGATGTTATCTTTGAGATTAATTCAAAACTGCTTTGTTATCTTATGAATGATATTTATAGGATCCCTTAAAAGATTGATTGAATTATATAACAAATCAAATTCTCATTTACTTACTCTTTTAGAAAATATAATATCTCTATAGTGTTGTTAATCATGTCGAGTATTTGATATTTGAACTCAACTCATACCTTTATTGAGGTAGGCTCAAGCTTGCTTGATTATGTGCATGAGCTTTAAATTGTGTTGGAGATCTACTTATCAAATCTAACTTCAAGCTCGAATTTGAAACACCTGTGTTGAGTTCGAACTCGACTCGTTTGTATGAGCTCGAGTGAGATTGAGTACAAAAATACTTGTACAAATACCTATGACCAGTTTTACAGGACTCAATATCTAGTAGTTAACATATTCTGCAGAATCTTGCAAAAAATGCATTTCAAACAAATGGAAAAATCACAATTCACAAACACTAACAAATTTAAACAATTTTAAGATCAATTAGCTCCAAACCTCCAAACTACATGTGAAAGTTTGAATGAAAACTAGCTTCTTCTCTAATTCTTTAATTTTCAACAAGGTATCGAGGACCAAATCCGAATTCCAAGCATGAGTTAACTTCTTCAAGATTCTAGATTTTTGCATCAAATCAAAATTTCTTCAAAGTTTAGATTCAATATTCCATATTCAAGCACTAGCCACAAAGTCAACATTCATTCAGCCTTCAAGAAGTTTGAGTTCACAAAATTCTCTAAAAAATTAGACATAAAGAATTTTTAAATACAATAAAAAAATCCAAATAAATAAACCAATGTTAGAAGGAGTATTACACTTACACAAGACTGGTTTTTTTTAGTCCATGAACATTGTGGATCTAGTTATTACCACAAGGTAGCATTTGTACTGTTTCAATCAAATATAGAAGCATGTTAATCATTAATATATTCATTATAAAGTTCTAAAGAATCTCTTTAATATCAGCAATGAATTTGGGAGCTACATCCATGCAATAAGTAACTGAAAAAGTATGAGTAGCAAGAATTATTTTGTTTCTCTAATCCAATATAGTATCCAATGATAGCAATAGATTGCTTTCTCCTCAATATTTATTAAATTTTGCAGATATACTTATAGTCATAACCCTAATATGGTTAGAATTATCAAGATTTTTTTTATTAAAAGGCTCCTTAATCCTATAAAGCAATTGGATACTCAGATTCAGAAATCATCATAGTGATTTCACAAAAGATACCCAAAAATTCATATACTTCTACCATTTTTATCCACTCATATTCACTTGAAACATAATGAAATCCACGATCAATATCTTTATATCTTGGAAAGATATCCTTTGAACTCTAAAGTTGAAGCCGTTCTATTCAACCTTGTTGGACAATTTAAAATTAATTTTCTAGAGGATAACTAAAGCTCTTTTTTTTTTTTTTAATTTTGGCAACTTGAATGAGTCAAGACTCTGAATTGTTCAATTATTTGATTCCCTCTCTAACAACAACAATCACATGACCAAGTTGTTTAAGATCATCCTACATTAAAATATTAAGTACATGCACAACACGTAACATGAAAAATTTTTCCTTCAATACTTAACTCTTTTTTAGAGAAAAATCATCTCCAAATGTCCTAATGCATACACCATTATAAGAAGCATCATCTACAGTTATACTATAAAAACTAGGTTGTCCATGATTTGGTGGTGCTTTTTGTTTGGCATGTGTTATATGGTAATAGAAAAAATGTGAAGTCATGATGTTAGTTGGTTTTTGTTGAAGTTTAATAATATTAGTATCAAATATTTATTAAATTGAAAAATATTTATTACTTAATTCTTCGGTACAATATGCTTATTAATAGAAATTACTCAGAAAAAAGGACATTGAAGAGAAATAAAATAGAGGGAAAATGAAAATAATTGAAAAAAAAAATCAAAGATGATGATATAGAACAAAAAAGATGGCATCATTGTTATACTATTGAAATGAAAAAATAGATAAACAATGGATAAAAATAGTAGCAATGAATGTGTCTAAAGAACATTAAAAATGAAGGAATCTTTTTAATTATTTCATAAACAAAAGAAGGAGAAAAAATTGAAATGCAGAGAAATCTAAATAGAAAGGGATTTGGAATGGAATTGGCAAAAAAATATTTCACTGAATTTAAACAGGAAAAGGAAAAAATCTAAAATGCAGAGAAATATAGAGTAAATTATATAAAATTAATTTTTTAATCATGCACTCTATATTCAACTGAAGGTCACAATATTCAATTGTAAATGATTTAATTTTTTTTGTGTGAAATTCAGAGGAATTTGGAGCATAATTAACACTAAAATTGTTTAACAAAATTGAAAGGAAAAAAGGAAAAAAATCAAAATTTAGAGAAAAATCTAAGAGATGAATTTTTTTTAATCATGTCAAGTTTATTCAATTGGAGTTCACCATATCCAATACAAAAGATATCATTATTATTATACTATTAAAATTAAGTAATATACAAGTAATGTCAAGGAATAATAATAGTAGATTTGTTTAGAAAGTATTGAATAAGCGTTTAATCAAGAGATCCTTTATTTTTGTTTTAATGTAAATAGAATATATATGGAATAAACTTAAACATTATTTTTCTATTATTTAAAATCATTGAAACAGTTGGAGCTCAGCACATCTAACACAAAAAATATTAGCATAATTATTTTTTAGCAACAAAGAAATAAATAAATGGTGCATAAAAATAGTAATAGCTAATGTATCCAAAGAATATTAAATAAGTGTCCAATGAAGAAAGCTTCCATTTTTTCGTTAATATAGAGGAATTTGGAGCAAAATGTATCTTGGGTTTTTTTTTTATCAAATTATGTTCATTAATACCAAGCATCTTTCAATAATACAGAGAGATTTGGGACAAAATTTACCTGAAAATTTTCGGTACACTATGCTTATTAATACCCTTTATTTTTTTTTTGGTCAAGAATGTAGATAAAATTTGTAGCAAATTTTTTGATTAGGGTTGTAGATGAAATTTGGAGCGGAACTCATACTAAAATGTTAATCTAAATTTATAAATATCTCTCAAAGAGAAAAAGCAAGCAAAATAATTTTTGTTAGAATCCATTTGAGACAAATTTGAAATAAACTATAGCAATGAATTCGTGCAAAAAGTGTTATATAAGTGGCTACTAAAGGGACTTTTATTTTTTCTGGTCAAGAATGTAGACAAAATTTGGAGCAGATTTTTTTGGTCAGGATTGTAGACGAAATTTGGAGTGGAACTCACACTAAAATATTAATCTGAATTAATAAATATCTCTTAAAGGGAAAAAACATGCAAAATCATTTTTTTCTTAGAATCCATTCGTTTGCCTATTATTTGTTTGAGAGTTTTCTTTTTTTTTGTGTTTTGGGTTGGTAAGAAAAATGTGAAATGGTTATATTATGTTAATGATGCTAAGGTTTCATAGAATTTGTGATACAGAAGCTTAAGTATGTGTATGAAAAGTTTGGGTGTGGATGAAATTTTATGGCTAGGTAGTATTAATATTGTGATCGTTAATTAATGTATATTGGTAACAGATACAAATAGTGAAAATATTCAATATTATTAAATTTTTAAAGGAAGAGGATCTTAGTTTTTACCATTGTTGTATATAATGAAAATTTGCAGATGGTAAGTTAATAGCCTATCATTTATATGGATCATTGGAAAATTGATGGTGGTAAAAATGCATTTTATTAGATGAAAATATATATAGTGTTAATTGTATTTAGTATTTTTACATCTAAGGATTGGAATAATTTAAGCACTACTGTGGATAGATTTTTACAAATTTGTCATCAAATATCTACATTTGATATTAGTTTTTGACCTAAGTGTGCTATTATAGTTATATATCCTAGTTTAATAGGATGATATTTGAGCTTTTTTTTTTCCATCCATAAGTGAAAATGTTATCTTCAATCTTGATATCTCAACTCTTGTGGTAGCAGTGGTTCACAATGATGCCATTCTTATTTGGTGAAATGTGTATGTGTCTTCAAGGTGTAACTCCTGCAATACCAAAGAGATTGGTGTTAGTTTTTTTTTTAATGCGGAAAAACTGCATACAAATTGAAGTATGAACATTACTAAATATTCCATGTCTGGCAGTCAGATCGTCAAGTAAAATGAAAACTTTGTAAGCAATCCTTCTCTTGGGGAGAAAATGCCTGTGATTTTTTATGGAAAAATAAAAAATAAGGAAGTTATTTGTAGCTGGATATTAGCTGAGAGGAGGAGCTCGGGTAAGTTACCATGTTCTTTTTCGATGTCGGCATGAATTGGAGTTATATTCTATCCATAAATTCGTAAAAAGTTGAGCAATCAAGAACAATAAAGATGGATGTGCACAAAAAGCATTAAATAAGTGTCTAATCTTGGAATCATTTATTATAATATTTTTATGGGTTAAACAAAAATTCTCAATGGTATACTTAATACACAAAAAAGCCCCCGTGATTTCAAAACATACAAAACGACACCTCATGTTTTGAACTAAATTGTAAACTAACAGAATTCATTAAAGTTAACGAAAATGACGGTTTTGGCTGTTAAACTTACCGGGTTCTGTTAAGTTTACCGTTAAACTTACCGGATTCCGTTAAATTTAATGAATTTTGTTAGTTTACAATTTAGTTCAAACATGAGGTATCGTTTTGCATGTTTTGTAACCACGGGAGGCTTTTCTGTGTATTAGATATACCACAGGGGTTTTTTTGTTTTTAACCCTATTTTTATTAATATATAAAGAGTAATTGAAAAAAAAATTGATGCCAAACCTCTTAGATGTTCGTTTATAGCTAATATCATGCTTTATTATTATTATTATTATTATTATTAGGGTAAAAAACCTCAGCGGCCACTAAACTATTGGTCAGTTCATGTTTTGACCATCAAACTATTTTTGATCAATAATTGGTCACTAAACAACTTAATCAGTAAATTCGTGACCATTTAGTCGATAATTGCTCTTAATTTGTCAAATTAGCAGTTAATCTATGAGATAGGGTCGCATAGTTTTTGGATAAAATTACCCAGCACTTTGCCACGTGTACTGCTAATTTCACAGATTAAGAGCAATTATCGACTAAATGGTCACGAATTTACTGATTAAGTTGTTTAGTGGCCAATTACTGACGAAAAATAGTTTGATGGCCAAAACATGATCTGACCAATAGTTTAGTGGCCGCTGAGATTTTTTGCCCTTATTATTATTATTATTATTATTATAAATCTATTGAACAAAATCTAAGTTAGCTATACCGGCTTAAAACGATTAAACGCGAGAGATGTAAAAGGAATTTTGAAGCAGGATTCATATTGGGCTTTTTTTATCGCATCATAGCTATTCAAACACTAAACTAAATTTGAATAAAGAAGGAAACGAGGAAAATCACAGATGGAAACAAATTTGGAGCAAATTTTAATTTAGAATTTTTCACCAAACCATGTCTATATTTATTCCAGAATCTTTTATCAGACCACGTTTATATTAACATAGAATTATCTCAGACCATATTTATATTATTAATATATAAACTAATGTAGAGAAACAAACAACAAATAATAAATTGGAGTAGAGAGAAATTTGGAGTGGAATTGGCACTTAAATATTTCACTAAATTTAAACAATAAAAAAGAAAAATCTGAAATGTAAAGAAATCTAAGTACAGAGGGATTTGGAGTGGAATTGGCACTAAAATATTTCACTAAATTTAAATGAAAAATTGAAAATATCTGAAATGCAGAGAAATGTGGCGTAAAATATATAAAATGATTCTTTTAATGTTTTTGTAAGTAATAAAGAGGAATTTGAAGCATAATTGACACTAAAATGTTTAACTAATTCAAAGGAAAAAAGGAAAAATTTTGAAATCTAAAGAAATCTGGAGTAAAATCTATGAGATAATTTCTATTAATCATGCCATGTCTATTCAATTGGAGCTCACCATATCCAATACAAAAGATATCTTTATTATTAAATTATTAAAATTAAGTAGTAAACAAATGATGTACACAAACAATAAGGGGAAACAGATACGTTTATTTATTAACAAAGAGCACAATACATTTATATATCAAATATACATTTATTTATTAATATTAAATATAATTAAACTATAATGTGTGTAAAATACTTCTACTTAATGTACTTTATTATCAATCAATATAACCTATTCATATTAAAATATCTCATTTTAATGTACTCTATTCTATTTTTTTGGCTAATATGCACTAAAAATTTAGAACAGCTTTTTGGTTGGAGAATGCAAACCAAAGCCGAAAGCGAATTGATATGAACAACCAAATTGGTAATGTAGAAATTTATAAATATCGCTAAAAAAAAGGAAATAAGATAAATTTCCTCTCGCAATCCGTTTCGGGCAAAAGCGAAATAAACCATAGCTAGGGGGCATTAAGAATGACTAGATGCACATGCAGTCACAAAAATGTTAACTGCACTTTGTATAGCACTCCAGCAGAAGAGGAAGATAAAAAAAAATAATATCAAAATTGCACTCGAGATTGGGAGTAAATCATGATCCAACCGGTAGAACACCGGGAGGGACGACACTTCTACTGTTCCTCAGCCTTCAGCGCTTTTAATAGGTAGGATTTTTAATATCAATATCCAATCAAAATCAATAAAATATCCTATCACAACTATATATTAAATTTTTTTACTGCATTTCCAAAAATTTGTAATTTTATTAATCCTGCCAGCACTCTTTAATATTGATTTCAACTTTCTTTTTCAAGTGTATAAGTAGTAATGCAATCTTTCTTGATAATTTACCGATTAATCTTTTTATAAAATACGGATGCATCTTTCATGAATTTGTTAAAAATAACATGTTCTACCATAGAAAAGGGATACTCATATACAAGAATCATATGAGATGTAAGCTCTCGTATCTTAGTATGATCCTAGAAAAAGTTGGTTATAGAAGTAATACCATCTGATAGTCTTTCTATAAAGGACAAGACTTGATGCCTCTTTCTATTCTACTCCCCAATGGCTAGCTTTCTTTATAAAGAGGAATCTAAGTGGTGCTTGTGCTAATATATAACTCTGGTTGTATTCTTGATAAACAATTCAATGTAATGATTGCATTGGAGTTTGAATGTTCTATTAGCAAATTTAACAGCTGTCATGCCATCCCATATGCTTGATTTCTTTTTCCTTTGCTTTTTCTCAAAAGTTCCTCTTTCTTTATCATCTGCTTTTTGCCCTCCTTCGTTGCCTTGATCTTCTATTATTTCTAACTTTTCTTTACTCATCTCATCTATATTTTCTTCATTGTCATGAAATTAATCCACAGCTTTATTATTTTGCTCCATAATGGGATTTGAGGATGAACCTTGATCTGAATGAAATGAAGGACTATGCATACCCTTTTTTTTAAGAAAAGAAAAACGGAATAGTTTCAACAACTTAAAGATAAACCTTATATAGCAAACTATAAGAACATGTATATAAAATTAAGAACAATGTATAGTAAGTTTAATTCAGACATGGTTCCACAAGTTCTGATTGATGCGTGAATTGGTTTTACAAATTTCATAAATTAATAATTTAGAAAGATAATAATTGAATATTGAAGTAGATGTGCAAAATGAGAAATACTCAATTGTATAAGATTGACTTTGTAGTTGCAAGTTCAAACCAAGTGTTAGCAATTAGTATGAAACAGACAGCATATATTTCGTATACATTCGTCAATGTAATTAATTGAAGTAAGATCTAAATTCTCTCTATTGTTTTTTTAATTAAATAATTAATAAACATGTAAGAGCCCACCACACTTTTACCACAAAAGGTTTAAAAAATTTATATTTTGAAATTGTCTATAATCAAATTTTGTGTATATGACAATTTATCTAGTAATGCAACCATTGAGACATCACAATTTAAGGTTCAACATTTGTATTTTGCATCGTAAGTATCTCATTGTACACTTTGGCCCAAAATTGATTAAACTACTGCTAAACATTCTTATTCAACATTATTTCATAAAAATAAATTGATAAAGACATTCTTGATAGGATAGAAATTACAAATTTATGTGATGCGCATGCAACATACATGCCATATATAACATGTGTTATGTAACAACTAAATAAGATAGATGTTCATTGAATTCTCCAATGTCCATTGAGTTTCTCAAAAATATGAAAAGATAAAAAAATTTATATAGATAATCATTTAGTTCCATTGTAGTTATAAAGAATTAATCTTGTAATTGTTGATTTTGATCCCTGTCTTTTGATGTTTACAAAACAAATGGAGAGTACTAATATCTTTTCTAAGAAATCCTTTCAGCCTTGAAGCAATTTGATTCAAAGAACAAGAGCATTTGAAAGAAGATAAAGAAAGACGAAAGTTGTCGGACGCTCACAAAAATAATACCGAATGTCCAATAAACTATGCAGATCATATCGGATGCAAGCATCGAAAGTACCGGACATCCGATAGAATCCTTCAAACTCTCTGTCTGTTATCGGACGCAACCATCGGAAGTATCGGACGTCCGATACTCCCAACGGCTTGTTGATTTTTTAGTTACTTTCTATCCATTGAAAGCATTAATAAAACACTTTTTTGGTCTTATATAAATAGTGCACGGTCAGAAATTTCGAATAACTTTTGCACACTGAAAATACAAAAGATCAATAGTGGTTTTAGTGAGAAAACACTCTCCAGGGAAGATTTGTAGTTTTGGTGGTGTGAAATTCATTGTAAACTTTTCATCTGTGAGTGAATAGTCAATAGTGTAACTCTGTGAGGGTTGTCCTGAGGGATAGTAAAACTTCCTAGTTTGACCGAGTGGAGTTTGGGGCAAAGAGGAAGTGAGCCTTCCTTTGTACACAAGATTGGTTGTATTTTATCCACTTCAAGAAGCTTGTTTGAATTGATCTTCAAGTTCAAGAGGAGATTGGTAGTTAATTGGTTTGCAATTCCTTTCTTCCTATTTACTTATTATTATCTTGTAATCTTTAAATTGCTTATATCTTCTACTTCTCTTAAGTGATTTTGTTCATTCATTAATTGATTCATTGTGTGATCACTTAGAAAAGAGGGTAAATTTCATATTGAGCAAAAAGTGTCCATAATTTTATTAACTTTATAATCAACATAATTCACCCCCTCTTAGATTGTTTTCAGGCCTAACAATTGGTATCAGAGTTTGGTCTCCTAAAGATTAAGCTCAAGTGGCTTAGGAGTAAAGATGACAACTAACAATGCCATATTTTTTGAAGGACAATATGTCACTAGACCACCTATGTTCAATAGGTCAAATTATGTGAGTTGGAAGGAAAGAATGATTATCTTGATAATCATGCAATCGATTGATATTGAGTTGTGGTTTATTGTTAATGAAGGTCTATATGATGCCTCTATAATAGATGAAAATACTCATAGATCTAGACCAAAAACCAGAAATGAATTGACTACAGATGATAGAGCTCACCACACCTTAAATACAAAAGTTATGAATGCGTTCTATAGTGTTTTAGAATCGAATGAATCTATTAGGGTCAAAAACTGTAAGTCAGCTAAGAAAATTTGGGACAAACTGAGAAAAATTCATGAAGGTAGTGAAAATGTTAAAGAACAAAAGAAGTTTATCTTGATTACTAAATATGAGTCGTTTAAGATGGAATCTCATGAAAATATTGATAAAATGTATTGTAGATTCAATGATCTTATTAAGGATTTAGAATTTCTAGAAAAGGAGTACTGCTTAGGAGAGAAAAATAGAAAAATCTTGAATACTTTGTCTAAATATTGGGAAAGTAAGGTGACTGCTATTGAAGAGACTAAATATTTGAATTCTATGCCTATTGAATCTCTTATAAACTCTCTAATTTCTTATGAGTTGAAATTTAAGACCAAGGTACAAGAAGAAAAAGATGTAAAGGTAAAAAGGAGCATTGCTCTAAAAGTATCTCAAGATGGAGATGACTCGGTTTCATTGGTTGGAGAAGATTTGGATGTTGATGACAATGATCTTGCTCTCATCACAAAAAGTTTCAAGAGAATCCTCAACAAAAGGACATTCAGAAAAGGAGGACCTAGCAATTCGTTTTTCAATCAATTTAATAATGCAAGAAACAAGGGAAAGCAAGAGGCCAATAAAAAGTAAGGTGACAAATGCTATGAATGCGGTCAATTTGGACACTACTTGAGTGACTGTCCAATGAAGAAGAAAGAAGGAAGAAAATCAAGATTCAACAATTTTCAATTCACATGAAATAAGTGCAACTCCGATGGTGAAATTGAAGAGTAAGAAAAATCTGCTAAATTGACTTTCATGACCATTGGAGATAATGAGGTAACAACTTCTAACCCTCAATTTGAAAGTGATTATTATCTTAAATCATTCATTGAAAAATTGCATGATAGTTTGAAAGAATCTTATGCTAGAAACAAGGAATTAAAACACAAAATTAGTTTTCTTCTTCAAAACAATGCACGTTTTTTCAAGAAAATAAAAAGTTGAAAACTGAAAATGATTATTTGAAAAAGGGTGAGATTGATCTACAAAATGAGCTTGATAGAAAAATAAGATTTTGTGAAATGTTCAAAGAGAAACAAGGTGATTTGAAAAGAAGAATGAACAATCTAAATGAATTTCTCCAACATAAAAAATAAAACTGTTTTCAAGAAAATGGATCAAAACCTCATCTTGGCACTCATGAAAAGAAGTTAAATTTTGGTGCAAATGAATTTACTATTCATAAGAGAAGAGAAGTGAGATCTATTAAATCTTTTCATGCAAATAACTCTTTGGTTATGTGTAATTTTTGTTGTCAAAAAGGTCACATGAAAAGTGATTGTTATGTGAGGAAGAACATGAGAAGAGGCATAAAATACATGTGGATAGTTAGAAATGATGCTAACTCTCAAGAATCCAAAGCTCTTGATTGAGAATGGTCTTAAAAATGGATAATTTTTTTGTTGAGAACGATTTTAAAAGGGGTATTGTGGGTACCACTCTTTTCACTAAACAAAGTTTCAATGATCTTCTACTTGTACATATATATGTTGATAAAATTATTTTTGGTGCTACTAATGAGTGTTTGTGCAAGGACTTTTTCACTATTATGCAAAATGAGTTTGAGATAAGTATAATGGGAGACTTGAATTTCTTCTTTGGGCTCCAAGTGGTTCAAATGTAACAAGGTACATTCATCAATCAAGCTAAGTATATAAAAGAACTTTTCAAAAGATTTGGAATGGAGGATTCAAAGCAAGTTGGAATGCCTATGTGTGCATTCATCAAACTTGACGAAGATGAAGAAGGTACGAAAATTGATGAGAAGAAATATAGAGGTATGATTGCTTCAAATATTTTGTAATACTTTTGATATTTCTGATGTTCTGAACTAAGTTTCATTTGATGGTTTTTGAATGACTAATGAATGTTGGTTGATATGAATGTTGGTCTCATTGATGTTCATTGTTACTTTTGGTATTTTCTGATGTTATTTGTCTGTTATTGACTGATGATGGTTGCCACTACTATCATTTTTTATGGAAATTACTCTCTACTATTATGATAACAAAAAGGAGGAGAAATTACTAAATGGATGCTGGTTTGGGATGCTATGAGTAAGGGGAGTTCATTTGATAATATTATATGTTAGTATTTAATGGTTTTGGATGCTATGAGTAAGGGGGAGTATCTACTCATTTTCCTTCCTTCAATCCATTGTTTTGTCATCATAAAAAAGGGGGAGAATGTTGATCTTGATCCATGTCTTTTGATGTTTACAAAATAAATGAATAGTACTAATATCTTTTCTAAAAAATCCTTTCAGTCTTGAAGCAATTTGATTCAAAGAATAACAGCATTTTGAAAGAAGATAAAGGAAGACGAAAGCTGTCAAATGCTCACAAAAATAATACCGGACGTCCAATAAACTTTGCAAATCATATTGGACGCAAGCATCGGAAGTACCGGACGTCCGATAAAATCCTTCAAACTCTCTGTCTACTATCGGACGCAAGCATTGAAAGTACCAGACGTCCGATAGAATCCTTCAAATTCTCGGTTTACCATCGGACGCAAGTATCGGAAGTACCAGATATCCGATACTCCCAATGGCTAGTTAATTCCTTAGCTACTTTCTATCCGTTGGAAGCATTAATGAAGCACTTTCTTGGTCTTATATAAATAGTGCATGGTCAGAAATTTCGAATAACTTTTGCACACTGAAGATACAAAAGATCAAGAGTAGTTTTAGTAAGAAAACACTCTCCAAGGAAGATTTGTAGTTTTGGTGGTGTGAAACTCATTGTAAACTTTTCATTTGTGAATGAATATTTCAATAGTGTAGCTCTATGAGGGTTATCCTGAGGGATGGTAAAACTTCCTAACATGACCGAGTGGAGTTTGGGGCAAAGAGAAAGTGAGCCTTCCTTTGTACATAAGATTGGTTGTATTTCATCAACTTGAAGAAGTTTGTTTGAATTAATCTTCAAGTTCAAGAGGAGCTTGGTAGTCAATTGGTTTACAATTGCTTTCTACATATTTACTTATTGTTATCTTGTGATTTTTAAATTGTTTATATCTTCTATTGCTCTCAAGTGATTTTGTTCATTCATTGATTGATTCATTGTGTGATCACTTAGAAAAGAAGGTAAATTTCATATTGAGCAAAAAGTGCCCATAACTTGATTAGTTTTATATCAACCTAATTCACCCCCCTTTTAGATTGTCTTCGGGCCTAATAGTAATTTTTCTTATAATTATTGGATAACTTTTTGTTTCCTTATATTTAGTTCCTCTATAAATAGAGGTCATCCAATATCTTTTGTAAGTTTTTAATCATTTGAATTAATAAAAAGAATAATTCTTTATTTTGTCTACTTTTGTCTACTTTACTCTATTCTATATTTTGTTATTTCATTAGTATTAGTTTTACAAACGTTATCAGCACAAAACTCTACCGTTAGAGAAATCAAATAGAAGTTCAAATCTTGGATCAATTATTGGGCAGTATTTATACTTTTGGATGAACTCTTGTATTGATATTTCTCTTTTCAATTTATTTTACTTTTATTATGTTAACCTTACAAAATAAGAATTTGTATATCTTGACATTTTTGAAAAGAATTATGTATCATGAAAACTAGATGTGGAGATTTACTTTGAGGCAATGGGTCCTGAAAACACTATTATTGAAATTATAATGCATCAAACCTAAACCTTGCCAAAGTTTTGACATTCCTTCGTCATCATCTATATGACAGATTCAAAATAGAATATCTTATGATAAAAAATCCACTTGACATTTAGAATGATTTGAAAGAAAGGTACAACCATCTTCAAGTGGTTGTACTCCCAAAACTTTGATATAATTGATATCACCTATGATTACATCTTTCAAATCTGTTAATGAATACAATTCAGCCATGTCTATAATTACTTCTTAATTAAGTTTTTGTGGTGAAAATATAACTGATGTGTATATATTACAAAAAAAAACATTCACTACTTTTCATGTTTCCAATATACTCTTGCAGCAACAATATCACGAGAAAGGTTTTAAGAAATATTTTAAACTTATTGCATGTATTTTCTTAGTTGAACAAAATAATGAATTATTATTAAAAAATCAAGAGTTCCGGTCAACTAGTGCTAGTCCATTCTTTGAAATGAATGTAACTCAATTTCAAAATTCTAGTCTTCACCGTGGTTGAGGACATGGTTGTAGTCATGAATAGGGCTGCAAACGAATCGAACCGCTCGCGAGCGGCTCGAGTCGAGCTCGAGCTGGCTCGAGTCGAAATCGAGCTCAAAATATTAAACTCGTTAGCTAGCGAGCCGGCTCGCGAGCTCGAGTATATATATAATATTTTTTATTTTTTTTTATTTTAAGTGTATATATATATATATTTTAATTTTTAAGTATATATATTTTTTAATTTTTTAATTTTAATAGTAAAATTACATATATATCTTTAATATCTTTATTATTTATTAAAAAATATATTATTTTATTTATTTTTTAAAAAATAAAATAATTATTTTTTTAAATTTTTTTCGAGCTCGAGCTCAAGCTCGAAAATTGCCGGCTCGTCGAGATCGAGCTTGGTAAAATTTAGTCGAGACTCGGCTCGATTAGCCTAAAACTCGACTCGACTCGATTCGACTCGTTTGCAACCCTAGTCATGAACGCACTCATGGAAAATATGTACCTTATAATCATAGTCATTATAACTATAGTATGAAATAAAATAATTCTCAAAAGTGGGACAATAATAATAAGAAAGATGAAAAAAAAATTATGAGAATGAGTACTATCGATGTGATATAGAAGGTCATTAATCTCATACTTGTCGTATAGCAGAACATCTTATTGAATTTTATCAAATATCATTAAAGAAAGACAAAGGTGTCGCGATAAATTTTGTTGATCAAAAAAATGTTTATGATACCTTGACATAACGGATTTCTTTGAGCATCCTGAAGGTGCAAAACAATCATATGACAAATGCACGATATTTATTTAGAACTTTATTAATTTGTTATTTTTGTACCTTTTATGCAATTTTTTTTAAGTTATCTAATTCATGGACCTTATTAATGCTTATTTTATTTATTATTTTCTTTGTTATTTCTTTCTAAAAAAAGTGGATGCCAAATATTTAGAGTTAAAAAATGGTGATGACAATGTTTCATTGATAGTGTTATTATGCACACTACAATTAAAAATAAACAGTATTTTTCTCATTTAGAAATGGGAGAAATAAATGTTAATACAATAAGTGATAGTGCGAAATTGATTCAATTTCATGCTCAGCAGGTCATTTTTTCAATTAACAATTTTGTTTAGCAGCTCAGTTTAGCTAGTATCTTAAAGGCGGAACATTTTAGGGGCGACTATGATCATCAATGAGCAAGGATGGCGCCTAGAACGACAAAATTGTTTAGGGTTTTGTGATGACCCCTCCTTAGGGCGAAATCTAGGGTTTCGGCGAGTCGCCTGTCTAATTCTTGTTAGGGTTCACTACGAGCCAAATTTATAATTTAGAACTATCCAACCAATAAATTACTAATATATAGAAGAAGGCACTTCCTTCAAAATGTCATTCATTAACTACACCATAATATTCCAAAAATACATCAAGCGTCCCAAATTACAACTATCAGAAGATCATTTAAATCATTTACATCCATAGTTAGGCCAAAATATAGTCAAAGTCAACGTTTTCAAAAATCTCTCCACTTCAAAATCTTGCTAAGAAAATCAAATTTAAAGGGATGAGCTAACGCTCAGTGAGGTCAAGAAAAACAGGCAAGCAACAAGGACAACTAGTATTAATAAGGTGTAAATCAAGAAAGGCAGCAATGATATTGGTGTAATATTCACAAGAGAAACAAAAACACTATCAATAAAGGATACAGAAGCTCTCAGGAGTTAAATCCACAATTCATGCTAAACCGGTACCTTTGAATCCCGATTTCCTAATGTTGACATTCCGTCAACCAAGCAAGTAACAAGTTCGTAAAACCTCACTTTTTACCAATTTTCGTCCACCGTTACACCCCCTGCCGTGTCGGAACTCCAAACAGAAATAACGGTGATAAAACTCGAGTATACCCAAGCAAGAACAAGTGTGGTTGATGAGTTGACTCTCCAATCGATTTTATCAAGATAGAAGTACTAAGACGGGATGAGAGGCATATATGCTGCCGCTTAGCATTTATAATATCCAAGTAAGAACAAGTGTGATCGATGAGATAACTCTCCAATCGACTTCACCAAGATAAAGGTATTGAAACGGGATGAGAGGCACCTCCCACTCGAATTAAGTTTGGTACATATTGCCGTTCAGTACTTACAAGTCAAGCATAAATACAAATACAAGTACATGTCACATAAGTTCAAGCCAGTACAAGAGTATTCAAGAAAAGGAGGATGAGTGTGATGAAATACATTCTCGCCTCATCATGTTCAATATTCAACACATAACATGTGGTATCATTCAAATCAAGATATCAAGAAACATGCACTTGATACTCACCACAACCAAAAGCAAACGAGCAAGCAAGTCCTTTACGGTTCCGCGTCGGGATTCCCTTCGAAATCTTCTTGGACACATGAAGCAATTTCAACCAACAATCACTAAATGTAAACTGTCTTTAACCAAATCCCCCCTCTTTAAACCATCACTCACGTACACCCTAAGATTCTTAGCACACAAGGAGAAAAAATTCATTCGCTTAATCCACTAAGGCAATACATCAAGAGGGGTCTAAATCCTTCAAAAATCACCATTCAAAATGATGGATTAAAGTCACAAGAGACTTTGTATCCATCCATGAAATCAAACTTAAAATGGACTAACAATTTCAAAGGAAAGTTGAAAGTTCATAAAAAAACATTTTTGTTTTAAACCAGAAATTTCAGCTTTGCACGACGCTACTTGAGAAATCATATCTTGAGTTCATAAGTTCAAAAATCACAAACTTTATATTGTTGGAAACTAGAATCAAAGCATTACAATTGTCTCGAAGACACTTTTGTAAGATTCAATCCACAAGTAGGTCAAATTTTGGCCTCAAGTTAAAACTTTACCAAGTTTAAAAGCAAATCAGGTTTGAATTTTAGTTAATTTTGTGAAATTTCTGGCATTTGTAGAAATTGAGTAAAAATCTAAAACTTACAAGGTTGAAAGAAATCTATGTCTAGCTTCAAACGCTACAAACGGAACTAGATTTGGATTTTTCTACACCAAGATATCGAGATTTTTCTAAAGCTAGTCAGCAAGACCTACGAAAATTTTCCAGAAAAACAGGGCAGCAAGAACTCCTCTCTTGCAACTTCTTAAGTTCAAAATTTTTGCTCAACCCACTCACACATTCATAGATTAACGTCTAACAAAGATTATTGAGTTAGATTTCATCCCAAAATTCAAAAATCAGGGCTGGAAACCAGCTGATCAGATCGGCCAGCACACAGGAAAAATTTTCAGAACTTTGTCTTCCAACAAATCACATCCAATATTCATCCAATATATGAGATTTCCACAATAAACACAAACCAACATATGTCAAGTCTTATAGCATCAAAATCTCCCATAACTTCCATCACAAAACATGAAAGATGCTCAAGTTATCTAGCCTAAAATTTTCTTTTTAGGGTTCAAGAGACCCTTTCATAGCAACCAACATCGACTATTAATTCTTGCATGGAATCAAAGATCAAGTGGAGGGGAGTTAATTACCTCTTCCAAACTTCTTCAACCCTAGCTAAGTCCAACTTTTGCACCACCCAATCCATCAAAAACCACCACAAGGCAAGACCTTTCTTCAAACTTGAACAACTTCCAAAGGTGAGTGAAGATTTGGAAGATTTTGAAGCAAATTTTGTAGTAGGAGGAGTTTTTTCTTCTCCTATTTTACAGCCTCAAGATTCGGCCAAGGAGAGAGAGAAAAGGGAAGATGAAGGCTTGTATGATGATTTGAAATGAAATGAAAATTGGCACTTTAATTGTTTAAGAAGTTAACTAGGAATAGTTGCAAATAGTGCCATGCACTCACTAGTTTTTCTCTTGTTTCTTGCTCTTAAATACTAATCTTCCAAGATAGTTTCTCTTACCCCACTAATACTCACTCTTACTAGTCCGAGGTTAACTCCCAAATTCACCAATTAATCGCGCTGGTGTGACTTTTGAAAAAAAAAAATTTTTAACGCATAAGCGATAAATATATGATTTAAGTAAAGTTCATGCTAAAATGATAAAATTAAATGACATGCCAATGCAAATGATTTAAAATAGATGAAATTAAGAATAAAAGTGCGAGTTCTCACATCCTCTCCCCCTTAAAAGGAATTTCGTCCACGAAATCCATACATTGATTTGAAAACAGATGTGGATACTTCTTTCGAATCTCTTCTTCTACCTCCCAAGTAGCTTCATCTATTCCGTGATTCTTCCATAGGACTTTTATCAAAGAGATTTGCTTATTTCTCAGTTCTTTCACTTTTCTATCCAGAAGCTCTACTAGTTTCTCCTCATAGGTTAATGCCTCATCAATCTTAATATTCTCTAACTGAAGAATATGGGATGGATTCAGATGATATTTCTTGAGCATACATACATGAAAAACGTTATGGATTCGGGACAACTTAGTGGTAGCTCTAATCTATAGGCTACGATCTCCACACGTTGAAGAATTTTATAGGGTCATACAAATATTGGTTGCAACTTTTTTCCTCTTCCTGCCATCAAACTTGCTTTTAAAGGAGTGATTTTAAGAAAAACTTAATCTCCAACCGCAAACTCCAAATCTTTCCTTCGATTATCTGCGTAACTCTTTTGGTGGCTCTGAGTCATTTGAATCTTTTGGCGTGTCAATTTAACCTTTTTGTACGCCTATTCAATTCATGGTACTGTAGTTGGGTCCAAGACCTTTCTTTCTCCTATTTCATCCCAACAAATAAAAAATCAACACTTTCGGCCATAAAGAGCCTCATAAGGAGCCATTTGAATAGATGAGTGAAAGCTATTATTATAAGCAAATTCCACTAATATTAAGTACTGACTCCAACTTTCTCCAAAATTCAAAATATACGATCTTAGTATGTTCTCAAGAGTTTGAATTGTCCTTTCTGACTGTCTATCTGTCTGTGGGTAGTAGGTAGTACTAAAACTCATTTAGTTCCTAACATCTCTTGCATTTTTTATCAGAATCAAGAAACAAATCGAGAGTTTCGATCGGACACTATACTTACTGGTATCCCATGTAACCTTATAATTTCATCCAAATACAGCTTGGCTAGTTTCTCCAAGAAATACTTCATACTAATTGGCAGAAAATGAGCAAACTTGGTCAATCTATCACTATCACCAAAATGGTGTCGTGACCTTTTTGTGTTCTTGTGAGGACTCGCAAAAACTATTATTTTATGCCTAATTTATGGCTTAATAAATTATTTAATTGGATTTTATTTCCAAGGAATATTTTCTAGTCTTATTAGACCTAAATAAGTGGTAATATAACTTCGTTATATTTTTAAAATGATTCGTTTCGAAAATTAATTTCCTAGAGCGCGTTTAGTAAAAATAGTGATTAGTACTTGGAGATTTTATCCGCGTAGTAGCACAATAAGCTTGGAATATTGGAGACTTGTACTATGGTCCTAAAGTAGGTAATTTTATGAATAAATATTCAAGTGATAGTTAGTAGTGCAATCGTTATAAGAATTTTTCGAAAGTTTCGCGTTATAGCGGTAAAATTGACGGTACGCGTTTTCACACGCGCGACTTCATTTGAGGGACTTTAGACCCTTATTCCGGGACAAATAAGAGTGAATAATATTTACATGAATATATATGCCTTGGAGGTTTAGTGCACTAGTGAACCAAACGCGCGAAAAATCGAGCCGTAATCGCACCAAACGGCCCCTAATGAGAGTTGACTTTTGGGTGATTTTGCACCACACATTGCACCTTCTCTTGGAAGCTAACTTAGATCAATCACACTCTCTCTTCTCTCCCCTCATGGCCGGCCAAAACACTCCCTCTCTCTAACTCCTTGTTCTAAAATTTCTGCACACTAATCTCATCCAAATCACCTCCAAATCACACCCAACTTGGAGACCACTTAGCAAACCTCTTGGAGATTATATCTAGCTAAGGAGGAGGGGAGCTTTCACGGTTTCTTGGAGCTTCAAGAGGGCCGAAAATTCTGACCTTGCAAACCAAAGGAGTAGGTAATGATCAACCCTTGGATTCTTATCTTATGGAGATTATATGGCAAGATTAAGCTCATGCATGCACTTAGTTACTTGATTATGGTGTAAAAATGTGATTGTGGGCTCTTGGAATTCCCACACTTGGGTTGTTGTTGCTGATGTGATAATTAATGGTGATTATATTGTTGGTTTAGTGATTATAATGATGCATTAGTGGTGGGTAATTAGTAGGAACTTCATTGGGTGCAAGAAGCGAAAACTTCCGATTCTACCCCTGTTTTATTCGGCCATTTTAAGGCTAGTTTTTAATGAACTAATGGCTTGTACTGGATGCTTATATGATGTATTAGAGGTGTGGAAAATTTCATCCAAAAATAATGAGGTTTGAATGGGCAAATGAATTTTTTTTAGAAACCAGCAAATCTGGAAAACTGATTCGCGTATGCCCTGACCAGCGGTAGTATTTTGGCTATAACTCTGACCTCGGATGTCGAAATCATGTTTCGTCGGTGGCGTTTGAAACTAGACATTCCTAGCTTTAATTTGGTATATAATACACGTTCTGATTCTTTGTGAGCAAGCCGAACCAAATGTTTTAAGTTCGCTGTCCTGTTGCTCTGTTCGTCTGGAATGAAGTGTTCAGGCAGCAACTTGATGCCCGAATTTGAACCAGATGGGTGCCGAATTTGGAAATGATTTCTTCTGTGATATTTTAGTCCTATGAATGTACTTTTCAACGGCGTAAGCCATGCTCAATTTCGAGCTATATTGACTGATTTGTGACTGAAACAAGTGGACTGCTCTGTTTTGGAAAACCCTAATGTTTGGACTGGTTTGGAACCAAATCTTGGAGTGAACTTGTTAGTTGATGTTTTGATATTAAACACTTACCAAAGATATTATGGGTGTATCTTAGACCCTTATTTCACAAATGAACCATGGTTGGATAACTTTCTTGGTTAGACGATTGGAAATTGGGAAATGCAAGTCAAAGGCAGATTGCCTTAGGATTTTTCTTGAACTTTGGTGGGCTAATTAACTACCTTGCCGAAGGTATTTTTCCTCGAAATTCGATAGAGAGATACTTTTCATATAGTATTGAAATACTGCCAATTTTGGTACCAATCCAAGTTCGTTTCGATACCCAATTAAATTCCTCATGTTGGAGGTTCAAATCTGGAAAATTCTCATCCAGTCTTGAATTTGCTCAACTTCGGGCTACCGTATCTCGGTACTCGAAACTCCGATTCTTGATCCGCTTGTTTTGTTATAAACCTCACTTGTAACACTAATTGAGCTGCAAATTTCAGAGGCCGGTTTGCAACGTGTGAATCGTGCCGAATTTCCAAAGTTGGCCGAAATCCAACTTAATTCTGCCATGAAAACCAACCCTGCGTTTTCAAGCTCATTTTTGACCGCTTTTCACTTCGATTCATGGAAAAGTGTCTTCTAGAAACTTATAGTACTCTCTAAGAGGTTTCCAACGGTATAAAGTTTTCCAATTCTCGACTTATACCGAGCGAGTTATGATTTTTCAAAGATTCATCATAAAACTGAAAAAATTTTCCAATTCCAAAGAAATAGAGTTTTTCAAAAAACTCTTTGTTCTTTTGATATTCCTAAACGTTTTGCTTACGATTTTCAAGATAAAAACTCAAATATTATTGTACATAATAAAAGGCAAGTTGAACCTCGATTTACGTGTAATTGAGGTTCCTTTTTGCAAAATAATCCTTAGATTGTACTAGTGTACAATCTTCTTGATAAGTGGATTAATTGTGTGATTATCCACTGTTAATTGCCAGGCGCACAAGGAGACCTTCAAGAGGATCTCACCGTGGACACTTGAACTCCCAGAAAATAATTCTTATTGAATTGCTCGGTGAGTGTCAAGTGTGTGAATTTTGATACTTGTTTAATTGTGGTATTTGTTGAAAGTTTTAAAAATAAGGGCGGGTGCGTACTTTATCGCACTCGTTCTAATTTCAAATGAATGAATGGAATGTATTGAATGAATGAATGAAATGCAATGTTATGTCATGAATGCTTGTGTCGTTGGAGTGAACCTCCTCGACCTTCAAATGAATGGGGGACGCCCAAACTCATAGGCCAACCTTAGACTCGAGCCGGTAATGGGCTTGGTCGGGGACTGGGGCGAGCCATGAGATACACATAAGCTCGACCTAATAAGAGGTCTTGCTTGGCATACTCGTTGAGTATCGCCCAATAATAGACTTGTGGGCCCTTGGGGTGTACGGTGGACGGAGGAAAGTAAGCGGTGATCTACGGAAATGGAAATACCGACCCGGTTGACAGGAGGGTCAATGCGGGAAGGTATACGAATGACATCGGCAGATCGAGTGGAACTTAGCTCCTGAGAGCTACTATATCCTTGAATTGTTTCTGATTACTTTTCCTGTTAGAATGATTGATTATTAAAAAGACATGGTTTTATTTATTAAGTTTGGGTTTGTTATTTGACTAAGTGCTTGCTTGTGTGTTCTTGGCCTCACGAGCGTTTAGCTCACCCTATAGTTTTGTTTTCCTTAACAGGACCGACTCTTGGAGAAATATGGAGAAACCATCCGTTGTAATTTTGTTAAGACTCCTGTTATATATTTTGACTAGGCCCTGGTTTGGGTTGTACTTTTGGAAATTGTAAACTTGAAAAGTTTGGGCCCTGATGTGTACTTTGAATTTAAGTCGTTTCATGATTACCCGATGTACTGGTTATACATTGAGTGACTTATTAAGCTTGAACGCTTCCGCATTATTGTATTCATGTTGTTCTCATCGAGGTGATTAGTTCGGTTTGAAATTGAATGGAATGGAATTGCTTGAGTCCTGGCGCGAGCTGGGCAGGCGTCCGCGGATACCCTTTGGTCCGCCTTAGGGAGATGTGGGGCGTCACAGTTGGTATCAGAGCGCTAGGTTAGAGGTCTATATGGGAGACATATTAGATACTCTACCTTTAAGACTCGATACGGGATGATTTAATCCTACCCTAAGTGATACTTGAGGCGAGCTAGCAACTAAGTTAGTCCTACCTCAGGTGACGATTGGGGTGAACCAACGATTAAGATAGGCATGCATTGCAGGATATTGGAACTGAGTAGTAATTTAAGTTTCTAACCTGAAAAATATTATTATTGTTATTATTTTGCAGGGATGGCTGACGGAAACGGAGCCCCGGCAGCTAACGGGAATGGCCATGCGAATGGTCATTATGAGCCTCTTAGGACTATCTTCTACCGAGCTCGAGTAGGAGGGGCTCGAGTACGCTACTCACCGTATGATAGATACCCTCGATGTCCGTGTAGGTTGACTTACGCCTACCCGAGTCATGTAGTGCATGCTATGGACGACGAGCGTCGTCAGTTGGTGGATACCAACCGCGCTTTACAGGCTGAGGTAGACGAGCTTAGGCAGATGGTCGGCGCTCAGGGTGAGCGGATTGCCGACCTCGAGGAGGTGCTAGAGGGTGAGGTAGCCACATCTGCAGTGGTTAACCAGGAGCTTCAGGATACTAGGGCTCGACTTACTAGGTTAGGACGTGATGTCCGTAACCGGGCTTTCGAGATTCTGGCTGATGCGACTAGTTTGGTTGAGGACGCTGCTGAGGTGATTCCTGATGAGGAGGAGGAGGATCCGGAGGAGGATCCCGAGGAGGAGGTTCCTCCTGATAGCCCTGCTATGGACTAGGATCTTGGTCGTTGACCTCTTTTGACTTTTGACTGGTACAGTTAGGACTAGTTAGGGTGACGCGAGTGCTGAGGCCATTGTATTTTGCATGCTTGTGTGGCCTACTCTTGGGCACTTGTTCTTACTTTAGTCTTCTGTGACTAAAAGTATACTTTTGAGCACCTGTGTGCTATATTTTATGAATTGTCCCTAACTTGCTAATTGTACGAACTTGACATGCTTATGAATGTAAATTATTGTTAATTTCAATGCTTTCTTGGTTGGTTCAATTTTGATATATTTCTTCTTTTCCGCTTAAATTAATCTATTTCTTGCACTAGGCACATTTAGATTAATGGAAGGATTAAGGAGGGGTCGAGGCCGTGGGCGAGCGTCTAGACAGGCCCAACCTCTGGGGACAAAAGTTTAATTGCTAATCTGGTGTATAAGAATAGTGAAATCTGCGTGAACGAAAGAAAATTGCTGACCGATTTGATAGGCCTAGCGATTAAAGGATATGATGTGATCCTAGGAATGGATTGGTTAGCCCGTTATAATGCCCAACTGAATTGTAGGACGAAAATTGTAGAATTGTGTATTCCAGGAGAGGCAACCTTGAAATTGGATGTGAGGGGTAAGTTAGCCTCGTCTGCCCTTATTTCGGGAATTCGGGCTAGAAAGTTGTTAAGTAAAGGAGCTCAAGGGTATTTGGCTTTTCTTATTAATACCCCTAACGATAAGGTGAATCTGGAGGACACACCGGTAGTGAAAGAATTTTCTGATGTTTTTCCTGAAGAATTGGAGTCTTTACCCCCGGAACGGGAAATAGCTTTTAAAATTGATTTAGCTCCGGGAACAGCACCTATATCAAGGACACCATATAGGATGGCTCCAGCTGAGTTGAAAGAGTTGAAGTTACAATTACAGGATTTGTTGGAACGGGGTTTTATTCGAGAGAGTGATTCCCCGTGGGGAGCCCCAGTTTTGTTTGTAAAGAAGAAAGATGGGAGTTTGAGGTTATGTATAGATTATCGAGGCTTAAATGATGCTACGGTTAAGAATAAATACCCACTACCCCACATTGACGAACTATTTGACCAACTGCAAGGGGCGGTAGTATTTTCAAAGTTGGATCTAAAGCAAGGTTACTATCAATTGAGGATTTTGGAGAGGGATATACCTAAGACTGCTTTTAACTCGAGGTATGGGCACTTCGAGTTTGCAGTAATGCCTTTTGGGTTAACCAATGCACCTGCCGCTTTCATGGATTTAATGCATAGGGTTTTTAAGCCTTACTTGGATCAATTTGTGGTGATCTTCATTGATGACATCTTGGTGTATTCTAAGAATGTGAAAGATCATGAGAAACATTTGAGAATTGTTTTACAAATCTTGAGGGAACATCAGCTATATGCTAAGTTTAGCAAGTGTGAATTCTGGCTAAAGGAAGTGACTTTCCTAGGGCATATAATTTCTAAAGATGGGATTAAAGTGGATCCAGCTAAAGTGGAGGCTGTTTCGAAATGGAAACGACCGGAAAACCCAACGGAAGTTCGGAGTTTTATAGGATTGGCTGGGTATTACCGGAGATTCATCCAGGATTTTTCGAAAATCGCTGGACCTATGACTGAGTTGACCAAGAAAAATGGAAAGTTTATTTGGAGTTCTAAGTGTGAAGGAAGTTTTCAGGAGTTGAAAAGACGGTTGACTAGAGCGCCTGTTCTAGCTCTACCAAATGGACATGATAGTTTTGTGGTTTACACAGATGCATCTAAGGAAGGTTTGGGATGTGTTTTGATGCAAAATGATAAAGTGATAGCTTATGCATCTAGGAAATTGAAACCGCATGAAGGAAATTATCCGACCCATGATTTGGAGTTAGCGGCTGTGGTCTTTGCTTTGAAGAAATGGAGACACTATTTGTACGGAGTAACATTTGAGGTTTTTACAGATCACAAAAGCCTTAAGTATTTATTTTCTCAAAAGGAACTGAACTTGAGGCAACGTAGATGGATGGAATTTCTGGAAGATTATGATTGTACGATTAAGTACCATCCTGGAAAGGCCAATGTAGTGGCCGATGCTTTGAGCCGTCAGGTACAAATGGCTGGATTGATGGTTAAGGAATTTCAGTTGTTGGAGGAAGTTAGCTATTGGAATCCTCGATTAGAACCAAGGAAAGTAATTTTGGGAAATATTGTGATAACCTCCACTTTATTGGAACGCATTATGGAATCTCAGGAAAAGGACCCTGAAGTGCAAAAGTTGGTGGAGAAAGTTAAGACGGGAGACCAGACGGATTTCAATTGGGATCAGATGGAATATTGAGATTTCGAAATCGGGTGGTTGTGCCAAAGGATGAAGGGCTTAGAAAAGAAATTTTAGAAGAGGCACACCGATCAAAGTTTACAGTACATCCAGGAGGGAATAAAATGTACCAAGACTTGAAAAGTCTATATTGGTGGGAAAATATGAAGAAGGAAATTGCCCAATTTGTTCAGACATGCTTGGTTTGTCAACAGGTTAAAGCCGAACATCAGAAACCATCTGGACTTTTGCAACCTCTAGAAATACCTGAGTGGAAATGGGAAAATGTTACCATGGACTTTGTATCAGGCTTACCAAGGACACAGAGAGGCCATGATGCCATTTGGGTGATAGTGGATAGATTGACTAAGTCGGCTCATTTTCTGCCGATTAATATGAAATATCCATTGGAGAAGTTGGCCAGATTATACTTGGATGAGATCATTAGACTACATGGTATACCTGTGAGTATTGTGTCGGATAGGGATCCAAGATTTGTTTCGAGGTTTTGGCAAAAGATGCAAGAAGTGTTGGGGACTAAGTTGAACTTTAGTACCACCTATCATCCCCAGACTGATGGACAATCTGAAAGAACAATTCAAACTCTTGAGGACATGTTGAGGACTTGTGTACTGGATTTTGGAGAGAATTGGAGTAAGTTTTTTGACTTTAGTGGAATTTGCCTATAACAATAGTTTCCACTCTTCTATTCAGATGGCTCCGTATGAGGCACTGTATGGTCGGAAGTGTAGATCCCCAATTTGTTGGGACGAAGTAGGTGAACGGAAGATCTTAGACACGACTACTGTATCTTGGATTGAGGAGGCTAATGAAAAGGTAAAATTGGTACGGCAAAGGATTCAAACCACTCAAAGTAGACAAAAAAGTTATGCCGACAATCGGAGAAAAGATTTGGAGTTCACTGTTGGAGATATGGTATTTCTCAAGATTACGCCTTTAAAAGCAAGCCTGATGTCCGGAAAAGGGAAGAAACTACAACCAAGGTTTGTAGGGCCATATAAGATTATTCAGCGAGTTGGGAATGTAGCCTATAAGCTGGAATTACCACCGAGCTTATCTCGTATTCATAACGTATTTCATGTGTCCATGCTTAAGAAATATCATCCAAACCCCTCTCATGTTTTACAACCGGAGAGTATTGAGATCGATGAAACCCTGACCTACGAGGAGAGACCGGTAAAACTTTTGGATCGAAAGGTGAAGGAACTAAGGAACAAGCAGATACCACTAGTGAAAGTTCTATGGAAGAACCATGGAGTAGAGGAAGCAACATGGGAAGTTGAAGAGACAATCAGAGAGAAGTATCCAGACTTGTTCATCAACCAAGGTAAATTTCGAGGACGAAATTTTCTTAAGGGGGAGAGGATGTGAGGACTCGCAAAAACTATTATTTTATGCCTAATTTATGGCTTAATAAATTATTTAATTGGATTTTATTTCCAAGGAATATTTTCTAGTCTTATTAGACCTAAATAAGTGGTAATATAACTTCGTTATATTTTTAAAATGATTCGTTTCGAAAATTAATTTCCTAGAGCGCGTTTAGTAAAAATAGTGATTAGTACTTGGAGATTTTATCCGCGTAGTAGCACAATAAGCTTGGAATATTGGAGACTTGTACTATGGTCCTAAAGTAGGTAATTTTATGAATAAATATTCAAGTGATAGTTAGTAGTGCAATCGTTATAAGAATTTTTCGAAAGTTTCGCGTTATAGCGGTAAAATTGACGGTACGCGTTTTCACACGCGCGACTTCATTTGAGGGACTTTAGACCCTTATTCCGGGACAAATAAGAGTGAATAATATTTACATGAATATATATGCCTTGGAGGTTTAGTGCACTAGTGAACCAAACGCGCGAAAAATCGAGCCGTAATCGCACCAAACGGCCCCTAATGAGAGTTGACTTTTGGGTGATTTTGCACCACACATTGCACCTTCTCTTGGAAGCTAACTTAGATCAATCACACTCTCTCTTCTCTCCCCTCATGGCCGGCCAAAACACTCCCTCTCTCTAACTCCTTGTTCTAAAATTTCTGCACACTAATCTCATCCAAATCACCTCCAAATCACACCCAACTTGGAGACCACTTAGCAAACCTCTTGGAGATTATATCTAGCTAAGGAGGAGGGGAGCTTTCACGGTTTCTTGGAGCTTCAAGAGGGCCGAAAATTCTGACCTTGCAAACCAAAGGAGTAGGTAATGATCAACCCTTGGATTCTTATCTTATGGAGATTATATGGCAAGATTAAGCTCATGCATGCACTTAGTTACTTGATTATGGTGTAAAAATGTGATTGTGGGCTCTTGGAATTCCCACACTTGGGTTGTTGTTGCTGATGTGATAATTAATGGTGATTATATTGTTGGTTTAGTGATTATAATGATGCATTAGTGGTGGGTAATTAGTAGGAACTTCATTGGGTGCAAGAAGCGAAAACTTCCGATTCTACCCCTGTTTTATTCGGCCATTTTAAGGCTAGTTTTTAATGAACTAATGGCTTGTACTGGATGCTTATATGATGTATTAGAGGTGTGGAAAATTTCATCCAAAAATAATGAGGTTTGAATGGGCAAATGAATTTTTTTTAGAAACCAGCAAATCTGGAAAACTGATTCGCGTATGCCCTGACCAGCGGTAGTATTTTGGCTATAACTCTGACCTCGGATGTCGAAATCATGTTTCGTCGGTGGCGTTTGAAACTAGACATTCCTAGCTTTAATTTGGTATATAATACACGTTCTGATTCTTTGTGAGCAAGCCGAACCAAATGTTTTAAGTTCGCTGTCCTGTTGCTCTGTTCGTCTGGAATGAAGTGTTCAGGCAGCAACTTGATGCCCGAATTTGAACCAGATGGGTGCCGAATTTGGAAATGATTTCTTCTGTGATATTTTAGTCCTATGAATGTACTTTTCAACGGCGTAAGCCATGCTCAATTTCGAGCTATATTGACTGATTTGTGACTGAAACAAGTGGACTGCTCTGTTTTGGAAAACCCTAATGTTTGGACTGGTTTGGAACCAAATCTTGGAGTGAACTTGTTAGTTGATGTTTTGATATTAAACACTTACCAAAGATATTATGGGTGTATCTTAGACCCTTATTTCACAAATGAACCATGGTTGGATAACTTTCTTGGTTAGACGATTGGAAATTGGGAAATGCAAGTCAAAGGCAGATTGCCTTAGGATTTTTCTTGAACTTTGGTGGGCTAATTAACTACCTTGCCGAAGGTATTTTTCCTCGAAATTCGATAGAGAGATACTTTTCATATAGTATTGAAATACTGCCAATTTTGGTACCAATCCAAGTTCGTTTCGATACCCAATTAAATTCCTCATGTTGGAGGTTCAAATCTGGAAAATTCTCATCCAGTCTTGAATTTGCTCAACTTCGGGCTACCGTATCTCGGTACTCGAAACTCCGATTCTTGATCCGCTTGTTTTGTTATAAACCTCACTTGTAACACTAATTGAGCTGCAAATTTCAGAGGCCGGTTTGCAACGTGTGAATCGTGCCGAATTTCCAAAGTTGGCCGAAATCCAACTTAATTCTGCCATGAAAACCAACCCTGCGTTTTCAAGCTCATTTTTGACCGCTTTTCACTTCGATTCATGGAAAAGTGTCTTCTAGAAACTTATAGTACTCTCTAAGAGGTTTCCAACGGTATAAAGTTTTCCAATTCTCGACTTATACCGAGCGAGTTATGATTTTTCAAAGATTCATCATAAAACTGAAAAAATTTTCCAATTCCAAAGAAATAGAGTTTTTCAAAAAACTCTTTGTTCTTTTGATATTCCTAAACGTTTTGCTTACGATTTTCAAGATAAAAACTCAAATATTATTGTACATAATAAAAGGCAAGTTGAACCTCGATTTACGTGTAATTGAGGTTCCTTTTTGCAAAATAATCCTTAGATTGTACTAGTGTACAATCTTCTTGATAAGTGGATTAATTGTGTGATTATCCACTGTTAATTGCCAGGCGCACAAGGAGACCTTCAAGAGGATCTCACCGTGGACACTTGAACTCCCAGAAAATAATTCTTATTGAATTGCTCGGTGAGTGTCAAGTGTGTGAATTTTGATACTTGTTTAATTGTGGTATTTGTTGAAAGTTTTAAAAATAAGGGCGGGTGCGTACTTTATCGCACTCGTTCTAATTTCAAATGAATGAATGGAATGTATTGAATGAATGAATGAAATGCAATGTTATGTCATGAATGCTTGTGTCGTTGGAGTGAACCTCCTCGACCTTCAAATGAATGGGGGACGCCCAAACTCATAGGCCAACCTTAGACTCGAGCCGGTAATGGGCTTGGTCGGGGACTGGGGCGAGCCATGAGATACACATAAGCTCGACCTAATAAGAGGTCTTGCTTGGCATACTCGTTGAGTATCGCCCAATAATAGACTTGTGGGCCCTTGGGGTGTACGGTGGACGGAGGAAAGTAAGTGGTGATCTACGGAAATGGAAATACCGACCCGGTTGACAGGAGGGTCAATGCGGGAAGGTATACGAATGACATCGGCAGATCGAGTGGAACTTAGCTCCTGAGAGCTACTATATCCTTGAATTGTTTCTGATTACTTTTCCTGTTAGAATGATTGATTATTAAAAAGACATGGTTTTATTTATTAAGTTTGGGTTTGTTATTTGACTAAGTGCTTGCTTGTGTGTTCTTGGCCTCACGAGCGTTTAGCTCACCCTATAGTTTTGTTTTCCTTAACAGGACCGACTCTTGGAGAAATATGGAGAAACCATCCGTTGTAATTTTGTTAAGACTCCTGTTATATATTTTGACTAGGCCCTGGTTTGGGTTGTACTTTTGGAAATTGTAAACTTGAAAAGTTTGGGCCCTGATGTGTACTTTGAATTTAAGTCGTTTCATGATTACCCGATGTACTGGTTATACATTGAGTGACTTATTAAGCTTGAACGCTTCCGCATTATTGTATTCATGTTGTTCTCATCGAAGTGATTAGTTCGGTTTGAAATTGAATGGAATGGAATTGCTTGAGTCCTGGCGCGAGCTGGGCAGGCGTCCGCGGATACCCTTTGGTCCGCCTTAGGGAGATGTGGGGCGTCACAGTTCTTGGTAATTCATATACAAAATTTATAGTGATATTTTTTCACTTCTACTCAGATATCTCCAAAGGTTGCAATAGGCCAAAAGGTTTCTGATATTCGATTTTAACTTGCTGGCAAATCAAACAAGTCTAGACAAATCGAGCAATTTTTTTTTCATATTCTCCCACCAATAAAGACTATTCAAATTCTAGTACATTTTATTTCCTCCGGGATGTACTGTATATTTGAAACGGTGAGTTTGTTCTAAAATTTTCTTTTTTAGTCCTTCATCGTTCGACACTATTATACGATTTCGGAACCTTAGTACTCCATCAGATCTCAAATTAAAATCTGACGTTTCCCCTTTTGAACTTTCGCTAACCACTTTTGTACCTCAAGATCCTTTTCCTATGTCTCCTTGATATGATCTAATAAGGTAGATCTCACAACAATGTTTCCAAAGATCACTTTTCTTTATTCAAGGCATCAAACACTAATTTCTTCTAACAAGTGTAATATTTTTATCATCAATCCAGCCACTTACACTTTACGACTTAAGGCATCAAATACCACATTAACTTTTTTCGAGTGGTAATTAATTGTATAGTCATAATCTTCCAAGAGTTCCACCTATTTACGTTGTCACAAGTTCAATTCTTTTTGCGAAAACAAGTACTTAAGACTCTTGTGATTGGTAAAGATCTCAAATGTCACCCCATATAGGTAATGTCTCCACTTCTTCAAGGTAAACACTACTGCTGCCAACTCCAGATCGTGAGTCGGGTAATTTTTCTCATGAGATTTTAACTTTCGAGAGGCATACGCAATCACCTTTTCATTTTACATTAACACACACTCCAAACCTTCTTTTGAAGCATCTGTATAAATCACAAAACTATCTTTTCCATTAGGTAAGGCTCAGACAGGTGCCCTTGTCAATCGTCTCTTTCATTCTTCAAAAATTTTCTCACATTTAGAACTCCACATGAACTTTTTACTTTTCTTAGTTAACTCGATTAAGGGTCCCGCAATCTTAGAAAAATTCTTGATAAATCTACGGTAATACACTGCTAATTCTAAGAAATTTCAAATTTCAGTAGGGTTTTCCGATTGCTTCCACTTAGAAACTGCTTCTACTTTGACTGGATCCACCTTAATTCCTTCCTTGGAGATTATATGACCTAGAAAATTTACTTCATTCAACCAGAACTCACATTTGTTGAATTTAGCGTATAGTTGATATTCTCTTAAGGATTGCAAGACAATCTTCAAATGTTTCTCATGAATTTTCAAAGTTTTAGAGTATATCATCAATGAATACCACCATAAATTGATCTAGATAAGGTTTAAAGATTTGGTGCATTAAGTACATGAAAGCTGCAGGAGTATAAGTTAACCCAAACAGCGTCACGGCAAATTCAAAGTGCTCATATCTTAAATTAAAGGCAGTTTTAGGTGCATCCTTTTTCAAATTCTCAATTGATAATAACCCTGTCTGAAATTCAATTTTGAAAATACTACCGTCCTTTACAATTGATCGAACAATTCATCAATGTGGAGCAAAGAGTACTTGTTTTTAACAGTGACATCATTCAAATCTCGGTCATCTATACACAATTTCAAGTTCCAGTCCTTTTTCTTAACAAATAACACTGGAACTCTCCACGGAGAATCACTTTCTCTAATAAAGACTCACTCTAGTAAATCCTGCAATTGCAACTTCAACTCTTTCAACTTAAGTAGAGCCATTCTATAAGGTGTTTTAGAGATAGGTGTTACTCCTGGAACCACATCAATTTTAAATGCTATCTTTCTTTCAGGCGACAAAGACTCTAGTTCATCGGAAAAAACGTCTGGGTATTCCTTTATCACTGGCATATCTTCCAACCTCACCTTATTCCCAAGAGTGTTTATAAGAAAGGCTAAATATCCTTAAGCTTGCTTACTCAACAACTTCCTAAATTGAATTCCTGAAATAAGAGCAGACGAGACTAGTTTATCCCTTACATTCAATTTTAGGGTTGCCTCTCCCAGAATACATAATTTTACCGTTTTCATCTTACAATTCAACTGAGCATGGTAGCAAGATAACTAATCCATACCTAAGATAATATCATACCCCTTAATAGTTAGGCCTATCAAGTCGGCCAATAATTTTCGCTCTTCAATCCATACCTCACAATTTATATATATCAAATTAGCAATCAAAATTTGATCTCCCGTAGGCGTTTTAACTTTCAAATCATAAGATAACTTAATCGATCTCACATCTATTCCACTCATGAATTCAGGATTTACAAAAGAATGTGTCGCACTAAGGTCAATTAAAACCTTAACTAGGTGATGGTAAATTGGGATCGTACCTTTAATAATCTCAGTAGAATCAGGAATCTGCTCATGGTCGAAGGCATAAACCCTAGCCAACACTCTCGATCGACTTCCTCCTGCACTAGATTGCATATATGCAGACTTGTCTGGCCGTTGAGTACTACTTCCTTCCTTCGATATACTTGGACTGCACTAGATTGCATATATGCAGACTTGTCTGGCCGTTGAGTACTACTTCCTTCCTTCGATATACTTGGACATTTCGAGATCTGATGCTCAGCGATGCCATAATACAAGCACTTCCTTGATTTTCTCCAGCATTCATTCTCTGTGTGATTTGACTTGCCACAATATCCACAAACAACTTGAGAAGTTACAGTTTGACTACTTTAAAATGTCCCTCTCGATTGACCTCGTCCACTGTGGGCTACTCTCGATTGAGCTCCTCTTGGTGTTCCGGATATGCTTATTTCACCTGCTCCTCTTCCCATTTTAGGGAGTGGGGCATTCTTAGGGTTATTAGGAGCGCCTCTTTTTCTTGCACGAAAATCCCTACCTTGCAGTTTTATACTCTCAATCCGTTGTACTTTCTCCAAAGTCTTAGTGAAAATAGAAACTTGGGCTGCCGTTAAACCCTCTTGAATCTCCACACTTACCCCTTGCACAAATCGTCGTATCCTTTTTCTTTCAATGGCCACCAATTCCGGAGCAAATTTAGAAAGTTTAGTGAATCGCTTCTCATAATCAGCAACACTAGAAGTTTCCTTCTTAATTTTATGAAATCATCCTCTCTCTTTTCTTTAATCATGGATGAGAAAAACTTCTCATTAAATTCTCTCATAAAATTTTTTCAGGTCCAAGGAGTCTATGCTCTTTTCCATTTTTTCCTAATCACGTTTCACCAAACACGCCCCGCTCCCTGGAATTGGAAGGCGGTAAAATTCACTCGTCTCTCCTCAGTATAGTTTAAAACGGTAAAAATATTAATCATGTCTCCAATCAATTCTCTGCCATCTCCAGGTCAGGTCCTCCAAGAAATTTAGGTGGGACAAACTTTAAAAATCGCTCTAAGACTCTATCCTCCCCTCTCAACTAAACTCCAAGTTGGTTAACATGTTCTGGACCCTGACGATCGGCTAACCTCGCTAAAATATCGGTCATACGATTAATAGCGGTAGCTACTTAATCTTTCCCTTCATTCCTCTGCCCTTGGTTTGGTCCGACTGCCGATCCCTGATCATCCCCACGTGCTTGGGGTTGCCTAACCCTGCGTCCTTAGCCCCTTCTATGTCTTCGACCGTCCATAATTTTAGTATACTTCTAAAGGCATGAACGTAAGACAAATATGCATAAGTGAAATTTAAAATGACAAATTAAATATGCGAGACGAAAAATAAATATGTAAGATGTAAAAATAATAAAAAATATGCACAACCCATAACGTAAATTAAAAGTCATAGAATAACAAAATCAAGCATATCATACATAACATTCAAGTGTTTAAAAAGATAAGTAGCATAGTTAAACAAAATACAATGGTCTTAGAATAAACACTGCCCCAACCATTTTTGACAAAACTACGAAAGTAGAAAAACTACTAACTTAGTAGTTGGCAGAGTCAGAAGTCTCGACTACTTCAGTAGGTTCAATCTCGTTTTCAGCACTAGGGGTTGTGTTCTTCTATCCCTCATCGAGTATTTTGCCATCAACTACTTGTTCAACCAAAATCAAACATTCAGCGATCATTCCATTAGTTTGGTCCCTTAATTCTTGCACTACCCTACCAAGTCATGGATTAGTCTCACGAAACTGCTCACAAAGAGCTTCTACTCAATTTCGCTCTTCGAGTACATTCGTCTCTAGTTCATGAATCCTAATGGTTTGTGCGTCCACAGTCACCCTCAACCCTCGATATCCTCTTGAGCTATCTTATTCGCATTAGATAACTGTCTCCACTCATCGACTACCACTAGCACCATATAGTTAGGGTATGCGTAAGTCCTCCAATATTCACATGAAAATCTAGTTCAACGAATTGGATTCCACTGCCAAAGAGGTTCCCAGACCTCTCTCGATAACGAATCACTGGAAGGCGTCTCGGAAACGGCTCATTTTCACCATTTTCTTTCATGACCTACAATTACAATTAGAAGTTTAGATAAACCCAGATACACTTAATAAACTAGATCCTAATGCTTCATACTATCACATATGCCTTTCACAAGATCAAAACTCCTAATTTGTCCAGACTAGTTCAAATCTACACTCTAATACCACCTGTGAC
>NW_020862866.1:0-35271 GCF_003713205.1 Coffea eugenioides | reverse complement strand
ATTACAATAGTTCATTTCAATAATATCATAAATCAATGATGTCATAAATCCATGATGGAGTAACAATAATTCAAGAAACATTTACAATGGAAAGCGATAGTAACATTCATTAAAAGGATACGGGCCCACATGGAGCTATTTGTTCGTTTATTCGTTCCCCGGACATTTCCCTTATTCCTCCAATCATTTAAAAAATATTTTTGTAAGTAGAATCCCTCGTTCATCCTTTTGTTCGTTCATCCCTTTTCCGGACATTGGCCGGACTCCACCCATCCGACCATTGGCCGGACTCCACCCATCCGGACGTAGCCGGACTACAAGGTAATACTCGAGTATACCAAATTCACCCAGGGTCACCATATCGCCCGACCGAGTCCGCTTCTGGCTCGAGTCAATTGGTAACGAATGGCAGTGGCCAATTCAGCCAAACGGCTTACATTCATGCGCAACTAGCATTTAATTATTAATCATTGATTTTATTTAGGTCGAGTGCGATAAAGTACACACTCGCCTAGAAAACTCATTTTAACAATCATTGAAAGCACTTAACACATTATCAATCAATAATAACAAGCCAATAAGTCAAGAAATACAGCAAACAAGGAACACTCATATGCAAGTACGCATGATATGCAAGAAAACAGTTCAAAAGTAACTTTGGAAACATGTCAAAAGTAAATAAGACAAGAAAACAGTTCAAAAGTAAATAATGCAGGAAACGGTTCATAATTAACTTTAGAAATAGTTTGAAGTCACTCACCTCCATGGCTCATAAACCATCCATCATATATCATTGCCTTGCTCAAATCCAAGTCTTAGATCACAAACTCAAGGCAAACAAGTCCTTTAAAAGTTCGGACAGCACTTCCCCTAAATTTGCTAACTTTTCCAGCCATCATGGCTTCATTATTTCCTCAGCCAATCCCAAAGGTACACACATAACAACAAGTTCATCCAATAGTCATTCAGCAAGTTCCAAGTAGTACTAGTACAAGTCAAACTAGGGAAAAGTCCGGAAATGAAAGTTAAGCTCAAAACCAGAAAAACAGTTTTGACGTCATTTTGCGGTAATGGTACCAAAGGCACTACGATTGTCGGATGTAGGTGCAAGACCCACCATTTCGAAGCTAAAATACAGGGATACAACATTACAGAAGGTCACTCAACCCAGTTTCGAGTGTAACCAGGTCAAAAATGCAAGATACCATACCAGAATCACAAAAACAGATTCACAGAATGCATTCTAGCGGAAACATCATAACTCAGGCTATCCAAGTCCAAATCCAGAAATTCCAAAACCAGCTGAAAACTAAGAAACAGGGCTAAATTTCATAAGAAGACCTCAACAACCAATTCGGAAGCATTCCTGACCAAAACAACCAATTACAAAAGCAATTCTTACATTCAGGTAAAACCAGAACAGCAATAGTATTTTCGACTTTTCTCATTCTACACTACTCCGATTGACCTGAAATTTTGTAGGCACCTCTAAAATGTCATTCCCTACAACTTTCATGTTTTAAGAAAAGGCTAATTCAGCCTCTAACTAGGAGCTAAAAATTCGGACAGAATGAAGAACATTGAAACCTAGTTTTCCACTTTTCCTTCCAAAACAGAAATTGATTGCAATTAATCACTTTTTCCACCTCCTAGTGTCATTAAACATCATTTCCAATCATCATACATGACCACACAATCATATCCATATGAAAACAGAAAAATCCCCAATAATTATAAACTTCACCAATTCAACCAAAATCAAGATATAATCCATAAAAGTGCATCTTATACCACCACCAATCATGAATTGAACATCATTAGAGGAAGGAGAGGGGTCCTTCACAACTCACCTTAGCAATACAAGAGATAGAGCAACAAACCACCTTAGCTTTCCAAACAACTTCACAACCAAGCTCAACTCCACCAAACTAAGAGGTTTTATGGAGTAATTGGAAGATTAATCGGTTTAATTGAAAGATTGGGCAAGATTGGAGACTAGAAAATTGAGAGCTTTTCTTTCTTTCTTGCTTGATAAGGGCCGGCCAAGAAGCTTGTAAAATGAAGCTTATTTTGGTCAAATTTTGGTATTTATTTAGTAAAGGTAAAGGTAAAGTTAATTGGTCAAAGTCCAAGATTAAATCACAAGGTGACACTTGTCACCTTTTGGTTCAAAACTTATCTTTTTGTCTCTCCAATACAAATATCTTAACACCTTGTACAATAATATCACTTAATACAAAATTCCAACAAGTTGTCAAAAATATAATGCATTTACCGCACTTGCGGGTCCCACGTTCAAAATACGCTTTTAATTTCTCAAAAACTAACCGATACTAGAAAAATCATTTTAAAACTATCTTTGCTCATAAACTTTATCTGGGGAATTTTTCTAATAAATAAAATGTAGAAAAGGCGGGCGATTCAATAAAATAAACCCTAGAAAATTAGAAAATTTTCGGGTTCTCACACTCATAATTTTCGGGGCGTCACAATATTCCCTTCTTAATGGAATGTCGTCACTTTCAAAATTTTTATATTTTTTTCATTATTTGTCATTTAATTTCTGTCATTAATCACATTATCTTGTTGATCACATAATTAATACGTTAATCTACTCTATCAATGTGGTAAAAATTAACTATGTGTAAAAGTGTTTCTTTTTTCAGCCTTTCATTCTCTTTTGGTGAATCCACCAAATCCCCAAAAGACCATTTCATCGCTCTATGATTTTTCCCTTATCTTCTTTCTATGCCAAGTTTACAAAAATAAATGACAGGAAAAACATAACTATACATATTCAACCAATTGTTTATATGATCATATTTCCAAATGAAAGCTAAGAAAAGCTCAATTCTGTTTTGCTGAATACAAACAAAAAACTGCACAACCAAAAAACTGCAAAGCCAAGGCTTTTTTCACCTTTCCCTTCTCTCTTCCGCTACCACCAGCAACTCTATCCCTGTGCCCTTTCTTTTTTTGGGGTGGGGATATGTGACTTTTAGTCTTCACTGAACTTTTTGCCATCTCTATGTAATATCAGCTCAGCGAAATCTGAACTCATCTTTAATCCTGTCTTGAAACGAGTTCGGACACTTGTCTAGACTAGAGCCAGCCAGAGAGGAGAAGTTGACAGTCATGTAACGTTATGACAGTGATGTTTGTGGCTTACACTATTCTCGTTTTGTCTTTTATCTTGAAAATTTCTACCTTTGTTTAAGCCGTTCGATTTCTTGCCCCCCGAGTAGGTCTAGTTGCCCAGCAATGCCCTCCAACAAGGCAAGCAACTCCAATGCCCTTAAAACTATTTATTCTATGACATTAAAAGTTATTTTGGGGTGAAATAAAACTCTTACTTGGTGTTTTAATTTTTCTTTTTCTTTTTTTTGTATATGCGAAGATTTTTAATTCGGGATGAATTTAAAAAAAAAAATGCATAAGTTCTTTCCCAAATTAAAAATTTTTGTCAGCAATTGTATTTATCTAACAAAAATTATATCTTATTGGAAATACTAAACAACATATATTAAAACAACGTGGACATCATTTTGCCAGAGAGATGTGTGTGTGTGTGTGTTCAATTTTGCTTTTGTTTTTCTTTTCTGTATGAGAAACTAATAAAGAAGAGAAGGCGAAGTGATCTTCAGTTCTGTACGGGTTTTTTTCGCTTTCTGTTACATTTCTTTTTCCATGTCCTCTAAGAAAAAACTGCTTCTTCTTCTTCTTCTTCTTCAATATAATTAACGTCTTTTTAGGTCCAAGCAGTGGCAGCAAACTAGTAAAGTTTTCCAAGCCAATAAATTTTTGTCTCCTTTGGTCACAAGGAGTGGTCCAATACCGACCTCATGAACAAATAAAAAGGCCAATTTGGGACTTGTAAGGCAAGATTAGCGGCTGTCATGACAATGATCTTCAACAATGAAAGCTTTAAGACCCCTTTTTATATTTTTATTAATAATCTGTGCGAATTATTATTTCTCATGAATCCAAATTTGGGATCTTCTTCATTTATTTATTTTGCATTTTTGAAGAATACTACATAACTCCAAACTCTGTAAACAGCTATATATAGAGCCTAATATATAAACCAAAAGACAAAATCACCTGACAAATGCAAAATTTTCCTGGCAGGTATATGAGGTATGCCACTTTCAAAATTGTTATATTTTTTTCATTATTTGTCGTTTAATTTCTGTCATTAATCACATTATCTTGTTGATCACATAATTAATACGTTAATCTACTCTATCAATGTGGTAAAAATTAACTATGTATAAAAGTGTTTCTTTTTTCAGCCTTTCATTCTCATTTGGTGAATCCACCAAATCCCCAAAAGACCATTTCATCCCTCTATGATTTTTCCCTTATCTTCTTTCTATGCCAAGTTTACAAAAATAAATGACAGGAAAAACATAACTATACATATTCTACCAATTGTTTATATGATCATATTTCCAAATGAAAGCTAAGAAAAGCTCAATTCTGTTTTCCTGAATACAAACAAAAAATTGCACAGCCAAAAAACTGCAAAGCCAAGGCTTTTTTCACCTTTCCCTTCTCTCTTCCGCTACCACCAGCAACTCTATCCCTATGCCCTTTCTTTTTTTGGGGTGGGGATATGTGACTTTTAGTCTTCACTGAACTTTTTGCCATCTCTATGTAATATCAGCTCAGCGAAATCTGAACTCATCTTTAATCCTGTCTTGAAACGAGTTCGGACACTTGTCTAGACTAGAGCCAGCCAGAGAGGAGAAGTTGTCAGTCATGTAACGTTATGACAGTGATGTTTGTGGCTTACACTATTCTCGTTTTGTTGTTTATCTTGTAAATTTCTTCCTTTGTTTAAGCCGTTCGATTTCTTGCCCCCCGAGTAGGTCTAGTTGCCCAGCAATGCCCTCCAACAAGGCAAGCAACTCCAATGCCCTTAAAACTATTTATTCTATGACATTAAAAGTTATTTTGGGGTGAAATAAAACTCTTACTTGGTGTTTTAATTTTTCTTTTTCTTTTTTTTGTATATGCGAAGATTTTTAATTCGGGAAGAATTTAAAAAAAAAATGCATAAGTTCTTTCCCAAATTAAAAATTTTTGTCAGCAATTGTATTTATCTAACAAAAATTATATCTTATTGGAAATACTAAACAACATATATTAAAACAACGTGGACATCATTTTGCCAGAGAGATTGTGTGTGTGTGTCTGTGTGTGTTCAATTTTGCTTTTGTTTTTCTTTTCTGTATGAGAAACTAATAAAGAAGAGAAGGCGAAGTGATCTTCAGTTCTGTACGGGTTTTTTTCGCTTTCTGTTACATTTCTTTTTCCATGTCCTCTAAGAAAAAACTGCTTCTTCTTCTTCTTCTTCAATATAATTAACGTCTTTTTAGGTCCAAGCAGTGGCAGCAAACTAGTAAAGTTTTCCAAGCCAATAAATTTTTGTCTCCTTTGGTCACAAGGAGTGGTCCAATACCGACCTCATGAACAAATAAAAAGGCCAATTTGGGACTTGTAAGGCAAGATTAGCGGCTGTCATGACAATGATCTTCAACAATGAAAGCTTTAAGACCCCTTTTTATATTTTTATTAATAATCTGTGCGAATTATTATTTCTCATGAATCCAAATTTGGGATCTTCTTCATTTATTTATTTTGCATTTTTGAAGAATACTACATAACTCCAAACTCTGTAAACAGCTATATATAGAGCCTAATATATAAACCAAAAGACAAAATCACCTGACAAATGCAAAATTTTCCTGGCAGGTATATGAGGTATGCCACTTTCAAAATTGTTATATTTTTTTCATTATTTGTCGTTTAATTTCTGTCATTAATCACATTATCGTGTTGATCACATAATTAATACGTTAATCTACTCTATCAATGTGGTAAAAATTAACTATGTATAAAAGTGTTTCTTTTTTCAGCCTTTCATTCTCATTTGGTGAATCCACCAAATCCCCAAAAGACCATTTCATCCCTCTATGATTTTTCCCTTATCTTCTTTCTATGCCAAGTTTACAAAAATAAATGACAGGAAAAACATAACTATACATATTCTACCAATTGTTTATATGATCATATTTCCAAATGAAAGCTAAGAAAAGCTCAATTCTGTTTTCCTGAATACAAACAAAAAATTGCACAGCCAAAAAACTGCAAAGCCAAGGCTTTTTTCACCTTTCCCTTCTCTCTTCCGCTACCACCAGCAACTCTATCCCTATGCCCTTTCTTTTTTTGGGGTGGGGATATGTGACTTTTAGTCTTCACTGAACTTTTTGCCATCTCTATGTAATATCAGCTCAGCGAAATCTGAACTCGTCTTTAATCCTGTCTTGAAACGAGTTCGGACACTTGTCTAGACTAGAGCCAGCCAGAGAGGAGAAATTGTCAGTCATGTAACGTTATGACAGTGATGTTTGTGGCTTACACTATTCTCGTTTTGTTGTTTATCTTGTAAATTTCTTCCTATGTTTAAGCCGTTCGATTTCTTACCCCCCGAGTAGGTCTAGTTGCCCAGCAATGCCCTCCAACAAGGCAAGCAACTCCAATGCCCTTAAAACTATTTATTCTATGACATTAAAAGTTATTTTGGGGTGAAATAAAACTCTTACTTGGTGTTTTAATTTTTCTTTTTCTTTTTTTTTGTATATGCGAAGATTTTTAATTCGGGAAGAATTTTTAAAAAAAATGCATAAGTTCTTTCCCAAATTAAAAATTTTTGTCAGCAATTGTATTTATCTAACAAAAATTATATCTTATTGGAAATTGTCGCGCCCCATTTTTTGAATAAATAAATAAATGGTTTGAAAAAATGTATTTTTGTGATTGAAAAATGAATTTTGATTTAAAAGAAAAGTGGGTCTAATTGGGGATTTGAGAATGCGACGATTTGACCCAAAATTATAGTTTAAAAAGGGTTTTTAGAACTAAATACGGAGTCGCCACTTGGTAATGAGTTAAGGTGTACCAAGTCACCTAAAAAATGTATTTTTAAAGAAAAATAGAAAAAAGTAGTGAGAAACCCTTTTTAAACGACTCCTAGTCTACGTAAACCAAAGAAAAAAGGTTCGGGAGTCACATTTAACAAAGGGGAAGGCAAGGATAAAATCCAAGGCACCCCTTTGACCTAGCCAAGGCTAGTTGCATGATTTAATCAAAGATTTTCTTGTTTTAATCAAAGAATTTATTACATTTGGAACTACATGAATGCAAACCCTAGACCTAGGGGTATTGGGGGAAATTTCCCTTCAAAGGTTGAATGGTGCCAATCACATTAATTGTGAAGCCCAATAACGATCCTTTTGGAGAAGTCACGAATAATGCGAGTGGGATGCAAATGAATGGAATGCATGTATGCAATGTGAGGACAGGAGTTTGAAGAAGTAATAAAAGGCAAGAATGTATAAGTAAAAACGTGCACGTGAGTGAGCAAGGTACGGTATGTGAAATGATAATATGAAGTGTATGTGTGCAAGTGATGATAAAAGTGTTTGTGTGCAAGTGAAAATATAAAAGTGCGCGTGTGCCAAATGGGAGGAAAAGAAGAAAGTGTGATGAGGGTATAAATGGTAGAGTGGATGCATGAACCTAGGGAATTCATGCATATTGGGTACGGGGAGACCTAAATCGTGACTCAATTTGCCCTTTTATAGAGGGAATACAAGCGTGCTAAGGCTTAGAAAAAGCCACACTCGTCTATATCCCATATTTAAGGGGACTCTCAAGCAAATGAACCCTATAACTAGCATGAAATGCAAAAATCCTAAAATGGAGGGAAAAGGGGTTCGAAGGGCATGCAAAATGATAAAACTAAAAAGAATGCATGACATGTAATGAACATGCAAACATGTACTAACGAGGGGAAATCCCTAAGGGTCGAGCGTTGGACTAGCCCATTCTATGAATTCCGACTAGCGTTGGACTAGTGGAAACGCACATTCATCCATCACATTCATTCATGGCTATGGAAAGCGAGTAGACATGCCAAACACTCATAAACACATAGCACATAACATTTAGCATGCTCGACTAGATGCAAGGCCCTAACAAAGCAAATTAACACATAGCAACTAAGCATGCAAGACACATAAGATAATTAAAGCCCCAACTATTACATTTGCTAGCTAGGCACATGACTTCGATAGGTCTTCGTTGAATGCTCCTCCAAGCCCTATCTATTACATTAGGGAGACCCTACTACAATCTAAAAGGGGGAAAAGGAATAAAATAATTAAATCCCTAACTATTACAAGCCAAGAGGTGTACACATACCCCATAAAGAATAACTTAAATAAAAAGCAAAAGTAAATGACATAAATAAAAGAAATTAAAGAAAGGCAAAGAAAGCAAAGTAGACATGCATATTCTCACGTAGCACGTTGGTTCACATAGGAAAAATAAAATCAAAGAGATAGAGGTTACCTCCCTTGAATTGGGGCCCAATGAAATGAAATCAACTATTTATCCTCCAAAATACAAAGAAAAGGTCAAGGCACCAATTTATTTGGCAAATAATCACAAAGGATAAAAATAAGCATGAATTTGAATCAATTAAATCATGTCAGCAACCCACATGTAAGAAGTCAAAAGAAAAGAGGACTTGATTGCAAAAATTAACAAAGCTTTGGGGTCAAAATTAAAGAAAAATAAAATTCAAGGGCCTATTTGCAATTAAGTTAAGGACCCAATTGAAAGAAGTTGAAAATGTCTAGGGTCACAGCGAAATTAAAGAAAAGTACAGGGACTGATTTGCAAATTCGTCCTCTGGTTTCCTAATGGATCAAGCCACTGGGCCATTTTATTTATTTACTTGGGCCAAAGCCTTCCTAGCCCAATCGAAACCCAAGCAAAAAAAGATGGACTAGTCTACTATTCTGACCCCAAGAATGATCCAACCAAACTGATGGGATTTAACCCTTTAGCCCAACAGGAGTCCGAAACAAAAGAATGGGCCAGCCTATTGTTTATGACCCCAAAACTTCCAACAAATCTGGTGGGCTTCTACTTCCTAAGCCCAAGCCAGAGACCCAAACAAATTTATCAAACCCAATTCTCAATCCCAATCAAACAAATTTATCCAAAAAAACTCAAACCCATAAAACTAAAACCAACATGATTAGCAAAACAACTAAATTATCAAGTCATCATAATGATAAAAAACAAGAATTAATCTAACTAAAAGACTTCTTATGCACATTAAGAGTTAATTTAAATCTAAAGAAAGAACGAGCTCATTTTCCCAATTTTTGGGCCACATCAGAATAAGGGACACATGAGAGGTTCAAACAAAACTAAAGTAGGGACCTAATCGAAGGACTTATGAGGGTTTTGGGGTCGAATTATGAAGTTCTGGAAGCCTTGGGGTTAAATTACAAAGAAGGAGAAATAAAGAGTCGGGAATTGCAACTTTGGAGAAATCATCATCTTCCTCACCGAGCTACATCAATCAACATTACCGTTCTTTTCAATCAGCTAAACCAGAGATTTAGTTTTAGTTGCAATCATTCCAACAGACAACAAAATTTCCCCAAAACACTAGCTCGGATTCATATGACAGGAAATAAAAGGAAACAGCAAAAATGTAAAACGGCAATGCATCAAAAGTTCTCAAAATATGAGGAAAGGGATTGGCCGGCTTAGCCGTTTTCTTCACATGGAGATGCAGACAAGTTATCTTGCAATTAAAATTCTCAGTTGGGCATTTCGCCGAACAGGTTACGGGCATTAAAGATTTCACTACTTTTTTGTTCCATTGGAGCTACAATTGGCCTCAAAATTATCAACAACAACAAGGATTCTTGCCCAGTCAACATACGAAGCATATGTATTTCAAAGAAACATGAACAATCAGCACCAAAATTGAAACAAAATGCTCCCAGCAAACCATTTCAATAACTTGACCGAAACTGAAATTTAAAGAGGGAAGAAAAAACTTACGGTGCTCTTGCTTGGTGAAATTTGTGGACGACGGCAGATTCCAGCGGTGTGCTTTAATTATAGCATCCAACCCAAACCCATCTCCTTCTTCGACATATCTCTCAAATTCTGGGATTCAGGACCATTCACGTTTCCTCGGCGAGGCCTTGCTGATAGCAGTGGCCAGGGACGGGGGGGTTGGCAGTGGCGGATTCCGGCGATGGCAGCTCCGGGTGGCAGTGGTTCCAGCTCTTCCTCTGTTTCTCTGGTCCCTTGCCCGCAGCCTTCTGTCCTCGTGTCCTCTGTTCTCAGCTCTTCCTTTCGTTTTGCTTACCCACCGGTTCCCTCCTTTTTGTTTCGGATTCATCCGAGAACTTCCCCAATTTTTCCAGATTTCTTCCCCTCTGTTTTTCTCCTCTAGTTGCTCCTGCCTTGCTCTGTTTTTCGTTGCTTTGCCGAAACTCCTCCCCCCATTTCTTCCGCTGCCTTCTGGTTTTTCTTCTCTGATTTTTCATTGCTTGCCTCTTTAGCCAGCTCCCTATTCTGATTGTTCCCCCTCTTCGCGGTTTTCCTTTTCTCTCTGGTTTGTTGTCTTCCCCTTTCAACCGAAGCCCCCTTCTCTGTTTTTTCTTTTTGCTCTCCTCTTTAGCCGAATCCTCTCCCCTGTTTTTCTTGCTCTCGTTGAAAACCTCCACCCTTTTTCTGTTTTTCTCTCATCCGTGGCCTCTTTTCTTTTTTTCCTTCCAATTCTCAAACCTCCCTTCTAAGCTAAACAAGTGTCCTCCTAAATGTTGTGTTGTCAATTAAACAAAAGGGACACTTGTCCCATGATTGTTTTGTACACTTGTTCAACATGCACACTTCCACCTATTTTTGCCATTTTCATTCTTTTCCTTTCATTTTTCATTTTTCATCATTTTTCACTTTTTTCTTCTTTTTCCTTTTTTTTCATTTTCAAGAAATTCTATGCTAAAAACTTAAAAATAATAATAACACAAAAAACTAAAAAACTAAAAACCAAAAAGTGAAAAAAACGAGCACAGACTAAAAAAAAATAATTAGTAAATGAAATTACACCAAAATTTGGTGTCTACAGTTTGCCCCTCTTTGTCTGAGTTTTGGAAAAACTTGAGACAAAGAAGTAGACACCAAATGCTTACCTGTGTTATTCGGCTACGAGCGTCTCGAACGATGGATGCTTTGACAAAAATTTAAAATGGGATTGATCCAAACAGAAAATTTAAAATCGGGATTGACCCGAACAGAAATTTAAAACGGGGATAGACCCACGGGATAGACCCGGACAGAAATTTAAAATTGGGATAGACCCACGGGATAGACCCGGACAGAAATGTAAAATTGGGATAGACCCAAGGGATTAACGCGGACAGAAATTTAAAATTGGGATAGACCCACGGGATAGACCCGAACAGAAATTTAAATGGGATGAATTGAAGTGAGATGGAGTATTGGTGGGGTTGACCCATGTTTATTGGTGATGCAAATGAAAGAAGCGAAATGAAGTGTTAATGGGACTGATCCACGTTCCAGTGGCTGTGAAAATGAAATGTCTCGACAATCGAACAGTGGGGTCAAACCCGAGCCTGCCGTGATGAACTTGATTTGATTATTGATTTTTTTTGATTTTTTCTGATTTTTTCTTCTTTTTTTTTTGATTTTTTTTTTTGAATTTTTATTATTTATTATTTATTTTTTGAGAGTTTTTTTTCCTGACTGAGAGAGACTTGACGAAAAATTATCCGAAAATTTGCCCCAGTGTGAAGAATTAGGTCAGTGGGACTAAACCCAAGCCTGCCCAATGGGAAGTTGGCGGCACGAAGTCCAGACCCAACGAGATCTTTGAGATGTTGGCGACACCAGGTCCAGGCCCAACTTGATTTTGGAGATGTTAGCGGCATTAAATCCAGGCCCAACTTGATCTTTGAAATGTTGGCGGCATGAAATCCAGGCCCAACTTGATCTTTGAAATGTTGGCGGCATTAAATCCAGGCCCAACTTGATCTTGTGAAATTGGCGGCACGAAGTCCAAGCCCAACGTGATGTTTGGGAAGTTGGCGGCACAAAATCCAGGCCCAACGGGATGTTTGAGATGTTGGCGGCATTAAATCCAGGCCCAACTTGATCTTTGAAATGTTGGCGGCATGAAATCCAGGCCCAACGGGATTTTTGAAATGTTGGCGGCACAAAGTCCAGGCCCAACGTGATGTTTGGGAAGTTGGCGGCACAAAATCCAGGCCCAACGGGATGTTTGAGATGTTGGCGGCATTAAATCCAGGCCCAACTTGATCTTTGAAATGTTGGCGGCATGAAATCCAGGCCCAACTTGATTTTGGAATGTTGGCGGCAAAGTCCAGGCCCAACGTGATTTTGGAATGTTGGCGGCACAAATCCAGGCCCAACGGAATGTTTGAGATGTTGGCGGCATTAAATCCAGGTCCAACTTGATCTTTGAAATGTTGGCGGCATGAAATCCAGGCCCAACTTGATTTGAAATGTCGGCGGCACAAAGTCCAGGCCCAACGGGATTTTTGAAATGTCGGCGGCACAAAGTCCAAGCCCAACGTGATGTTTGGGAAGTTGGCGGCACAAAATCCAGGCCCAACGGAATGTTTGAGATGTTGGCGGCATTAAATCCAGGCCCAACTTGATCTTTGAAATGTTGGCGGCACCAAGTCCAGGCCCAACGTGATGTTTGAGATGTTGGCGGCATTAAATCCAGGCCCAACTTGATCTTTGAAATGTTGGCGGCATGAAATCCAGGCCCAACGGGATTTTTGAAATGTCGGCGGCACAAAGTCCAGGCCCAACGTGATTTTTGAAATGGTCAGCGGGGTAAAACCCAGTCTTGCCATCCAATTGGTCAAGAAATTGAATTTGGTTTGTCAAGAAACAAGAAACTAAATTTGATTTTCCAAGAAACAAGAATTTGATTTTTGACTTCTGACTTTTGAATTTTTCCGATTTTTCGAGGGAATTTTTTTCCAAAAATAATTTGGCCCAGTTTCCACCAATTATTGTGCAATTGGTCAATTGATTTGCATTGCGGCATGGTTGCTCCTCCTTGAGGCCTTGATTCGTAAGAGTCTGATTTACGCTTCTTCATCAATTTCAGCCATGGATACCTGCACAGGGGCTTACCAAACTATGACATGCACTTTAAAATATTGCAACTACTACTCATGGAAAGGGCAGTGTGATTGATTTTGAAGTCTTGCTTGACTTTTTGACGAAATCCTCAAACGAGCTATAAAAAATTTGCCCCAGTGTGGGCTTATTTTGTGAAATCTTGGAAATAAAAATTTTGCCCCAGTATGGGCCCATTTGATTGCAAAAAAATTGGGTTGGACGCCGTTCCATTTGCTTGAACAAAGTAAGAAACTGAACGTCTTGCTTAAAACCACAGAGAAAATTTCATGATGAATTTCTCAAAATAATGCCAAATTACAAGAGATTTCTTCTTTACCTTAGCATCGAAGCTTTGGGTAATGGGCGTTATTTCTGATTTGGCAATGGGAGATCAAGATTTGTCTTATTCATGTGCTCAGATGGTATGTAATCCCTTCAATACCACATCTTAGTGAAAGCAAAGAGTTTGTCACCCTTATTTCTTAAGAAAACTTAGTCAACGTATAAGCTTCATGGGCTTGCAAAATTTTGGGTAGAAATGATAGCTAAACATGTGAAATCTGGTTATACCCTTATGATCATGAGTGATCAATGGATTTTTATGAGCATAATCCTCACTTTGGATTGTCATGAAGGAATAAGTCAACGATGGACTTTATTAGCTTGTAATTTGGCTTGAAAACGACAGCTAAAGAAATAATTTCCAAAGGATATTGCACCGAAGATCGCATTTTTCAACACTGCCCTCATCTGGACTCCAGATTCTTGGACTTTGTTTAACTTTTTATCATCACCCAACAGGGTCTTTCAGCATCAAATCTTTTTTTTGCACCTTTCTTTTGCATTCATTTCGCTCATTTTTCTTTTCTTTTTCCCCCTTCGCGGGGTTTCACATGAAGAGCAGTGTCAACCTCACACCTAATCAATTCAGAATACAGCAAAAATTTTCCGGCATCAGAAATTTTCTTGACAGGGCCATTGCAAAGAATAGAAGTCAGGGCTTTCGGCTTTTGTAATGGGGTCAGGTGGGGTGTTTAGAAAAGTTAAGGCTTGAAGGCAGATTTCAAGAGTGGTTTGAAGAATCTGAGATCGCATTGTTGCGTCAACCCTATTTTAGGGTTAAATCAGAATTTGCCCCAGTTTATGCTCAATTGAGGCTTTTCACTTTCATTTGCTTTTTTTTTGACTTTCCGGCTTTCGGCCATTTTTGAACTTTCACAAAATTTGCCCCAGTTTATTTTTGAACTGAGGTTCTTTTTTCTTCCTTTGCCTTTTGATTTTGTGGCTTTTCACTTTTTCCACCTCTTGAAATTTTCCTTTTTCAACCCAACTTACCCCAGTGTGGGGTTTGCGATTCTCAGGGTTTGCCAAACGAAGTATTTTATTCTAAAGGCTCAAAAGGGATAACTAGAGATAGAATGCTTGATTGGAAAAGAAGAGGGCCTGACTTTTATTCCATTCCTTACAATAACTCTGAAAGGAAACATTCATTAATGGGAAATTTTTAGCATGTATCTGAATTAACTGATTGAGGAAAACCCTTGTTCATCCATATTTGTGAAACATAGGCGATCCACGCGGACAAATCTCTTCCTTTTCTCTTTTTTTCAGAATTCGGAACCCAAGTGGAGTCAAATTTCCCCAATTTGCGGTTCCCTCCTTATTCGAGCATTTTTGCTTTTCCCCTTTTCTTTTTCTTTTTTTAAAATTTCCCAATCTCCCTCCCCAATGCGGGGTACGATCATAAGTGCATTCGAAAAGAACCACCTATTTTGGCTCAAATGAGGACGCAAGGGATAAATGGTGTTTAGATTGAAGAAATGATGGCCAAAGCATCATTCTTATACTTCATGACAACCAAAGTAATGAAATGGTTATTGAAAATCCATTCCCTTTTTGATATTTGAAAATTTTCCAATATAGGGTAGTGATCATCAAGGCGCTCATTTAAAATGAAATTATTCTTTTAAAGCTCAAATGGGAGAGCAAATGATAAAATGTGTATAGATAAAGAAACGAATGCTCAAAGTATCATTCCAAATTTTCAAAACAAACAAGAATAATGCACATTTTTGCTTTCACTTAGATGTGAATTGGATCTGGTTAAACCAATAGGCATTTTTCAAGCAAGGATGGCCCCAATTTATCAATCAATGTGATTGATTTTATTTTGGGGTCAAATGAAGGAGAAAAGGAATCTCATAGGGCCTTTTGAGTGACCTCTTTTAATTCTGAACACTCTTATTGTGAATTTTCAGGCCGGAGGTTGAAAAAATCCCAATTTAGTCTTATTTCTTAAAATTCATCATGAAATCTCCAATGAATAAGAATAAAGAATGAAATGTACATAAATATACACAAAACAATGATTGTCCAAAAATTTTATTGCTGAAAAAGTTTGAAACAAAATTTCTCATTCAATTACGATACAAATGAGGATAGAAAACTTCTAAAGAGCTCCACATATATATCCTTTTTGTCTTCATTTCTTTTGACACAAAAATATATTAACAAGTCAAATATACAGAATTTTCCTTGAAAGCGATTATGAAATCTCTTAGAAGCTCTCAGCCTAGAGCTTTCAAATGGGTCTTTCATGTTTCCATTGTTGGATCTGCCCAAGAATCAATATAGGAAAATATTTCCATCTTATTGAAACATTTTTTAATGAATGCAGGGGAGGGGGAAAACAAAATAAAAATACCCAAAGTTAGTAATCAAAACCATAAAATCGGTATGCATGCCCTATGGGGGAACCCTTTTTGTGCCAAGGGTAGGCCTAGCATGAAAATGCAATCCTCTAGGGTAGTCACTATACCATACCTGACGGATCCGATCAACTCATTGAGTGAAAAAATAATTTGAAAAATTTGGCCCATTGGAATGAGAAGAGACGTTGGTCAAAATGAGGACCCCGTCCGAAGGGATTGATCACTTTTGATCGATACAAGAATTTGCAAAAATGTACGGGTTTGACTTTGACGAACTTCCTATCGAAGAGATTAGAATTCGTTGACAAATTTTCTCAGTGAAGCACGGGTCAAAACTCCAACTGATCAAATGGCTGGATGCCATGGATGTTTTTCTCAAAATCGACTAGGTTTTCCATTTTGAAATTCGACATTGAAATCCTAATTGGTCAAATGGGTTGAATGAAATTGACAATTTATTTAAAATCGACCGGATTACCCTAAAAAGGGAAACGGGTCAAATGAATTGAGTGACATTTGATAACTTACTCAAAATTGACCGGATCATCCTAAAAAAAGTAACTTGGTCAAATGAATTGAATGAAATTGAGAATTTATTCAAAATTGACCAGATCGCCCTAAAAGGGTAAATTGGTCAAATGAATGAAATTGAATTAGTGATTTATTCAAAAATCGGCCGAATGACCCTAAAAAGGGTAAATTGGTCAAATGAATTGACGATTTATTCAAAATCGACCGGATGACCCTAAAAAGGGTAAATTGGTCAAATGACCCTAAAAAGGGTAAATTGGTCAAATGAATTGACGATTTATTCAAAATCGACCAGATGACGCTAAAAAGGGTAAATTGGTCAAATGAATTGACGATTTATTCAAAATTGACCGGATGACCCTAAAAGGGTAAATTGGTCAAATGACCCTAAAAAGGGTAAATTGGTCAAATGAATTGACGATTTATCGAATGAATCGGCAAAATGGATTGGTTGAATCGTCCGGCCATTGGTTATTTCAAAATTATTGAAGTGCATTAGTCTATGACCTTCTAAAAATCAAATTTTGGCCTCAATTTATTTATCGTCTCAATAGGAGGAATCATTTGTGAATTTCTTCAAATTAATGTCCTTTACGCAAGGGATTTTTACCAATTTTTGATAAAATGGCCAAAAAGTGATTATTAGATGCTCATATTCCAAAGATCACTCTATGAAAATGATCGGATCCTACCTTACCTTGTGCACTACCCTTTTGGATGGTACAAAAATGTAAACGTGCAAGTCTCACTGGATTAAGTATCCGAGACACAAGGTGGCTTATTCCTAACACGGGATCACCTAAATGGCATTCCCTTTCTAGGGTATAATGCATGATGCCATTTATTAAAGCAGGGGAACATGCAATTTGAAATGAAATATGGCCTAAGGGACCCTTTATATGCCAAGGTAGGCCTAAAATGGTATGGCATTATGAATTTATGAACAAAATGCATCACAATTTTCAAACGTGCGATAGCCTATCTACAAGGGTAGGCTTCTAAAAGAAGGTCATGCCAGACCTCTTATTTGCTAGGGTTTGTGAATGCAATGGGGACACAAAACCAAGAAAGGTTAGCTCAGCCAGATAAATACACATAACACATTGTAGCAACGAAATCAACACAAGGAAATAAAATAATAAAAAGGAGAAAGGGGTTGGACCCCTCCCCTCGTGAATAGTGTCCCTAGCTCAGGATAAGGCCGACTCTACCCTAGGCAAGCTATCATGGATGCATGAGGTTAGGGTTCACCAATGCATCTAGACTCGATAAGTCATAGGTCCCCGAGCCTTCAGACTTGGAAACCAAGGGTCATCACTCCCAAGGTTCCTTGTCGGTGGCTCGAGCGATTCCCCAGACGTTGCTACGCACACGTCGTGTCACGGCTACCCGCCTGGGCGAATCTAAAAAGAATCCTCAACCTTCGACTAAAAACTAATAGGTCATCAACCTACAGTTTAAAGCGGAAGATCGAGTGACCCCTCAGATCATGCTACGCACACGTCGTGATACGATCACATGTCTAAGTGGGTCGCCTAAAATCCTAATAGGGTGGAGTGGCGTGACAAGCCACTAAAAGAAAAATAAATGAGGGGTGAAAAATTAAAGCGTATGCACGTATGCTAGTGCTCGTTTGGAGGGGAGGGATCAAGAACCAACGTGAGGCTCTAAGGTGACACACACCCCCCCAAATGCAATGCGAGCGCGAGGTAAGCAAGTAAACATACATCCAATCAACCAATCATACATTCGTGAGCGAGAGAGTAGTTGGATACGTGTGAAATGCAAAAATCCTAATAAAAGGAAAAATGCAATCCTAAACACCCAAATGTGATATATGAAAAGATTAAAAGAAGAAAAAGGTTGATTAAATCAAATTTGCTCGGACTCTCGAATGTCCCCAGTGGAGTCGCCAACTGTCGCGCCCCATTTTTTGAATAAATAAATAAATGGTTTGAAAAAATGTATTTTTGTGATTGAAAAATGAATTTTGATTTAAAAGAAAAGTGGGTCTAAATGGGGATTTGAGAATGCGACGATTTGACCCAAAATTATAGTTTAAAAAGGGTTTTTAGAACTAAATACGGAGTCGCCACTTGGTAATGAGTTAAGGTGTACCAAGTCACCTAAAAATGTATTTTTAAAGAAAAATAGAAAAAAGTAGTGAGAAACCCTTTTTAAACGACTCCTAGTCTACGTAAACCAAAGAAAAAAGGTTCGGGAGTCACATTTAACAAAGGGGAAGGCAAGGATAAAATCCAAGGCACCCCTTTGACCTAGCCAAGGCTAGTTGCATGATTTAATCAAAGATTTTCTTGTTTTAATCAAAGAATTTATTACATTTGGAACTACATGAATGCAAACCCTAGACCTAGGGGTATTGGGGGAAATTTCCCTTCAAAGGTTGAATGGTGCCAATCACATTAATTGTGAAGCCCAATAACGATCCTTTTGGAGAAGTCACGAATAATGCGAGTGGGATGCAAATGAATGGAATGCATGTATGCAATGTGAGGACAGGAGTTTGAAGAAGTAATAAAAGGCAAGAATGTATAAGTAAAAACGTGCACGTGAGTGAGCAAGGTACGGTATGTGAAATGATAATATGAAGTGTATGTGTGCAAGTGATGATAAAAGTGTTTGTGTGCAAGTGAAAATATAAAAGTGCGCGTGTGCCAAATGGGAGGAAAAGAAGAAAGTGTGATGAGGGTATAAATGGTAGAGTGGATGCATGAACCTAGGGAATTCATGCATATTGGGTACGGGGAGACCTAAATCGTGACTCAATTTGCCCTTTTATAGAGGGAATACAAGCGTGCTAAGGCTTAGAAAAAGCCACACTCGTCTATATCCCATATTTAAGGGGACTCTCAAGCAAATGAACCCTATAACTAGCATGAAATGCAAAAATCCTAAAATGGAGGGAAAAGGGGTTCGAAGGGCATGCAAAATGATAAAACTAAAAAGAATGCATGACATGTAATGAACATGCAAACATGTACTAACGAGGGGAAATCCCTAAGGGTCGAGCGTTGGACTAGCCCATTCTATGAATTCCGACTAGCGTTGGACTAGTGGAAACGCACATTCATCCATCACATTCATTCATGGCTATGGAAAGCGAGTAGACATGCCAAACACTCATAAACACATAGCACATAACATTTAGCATGCTCGACTAGATGCAAGGCCCTAACAAAGCAAATTAACACATAGCAACTAAGCATGCAAGACACATAAGATAATTAAAGCCCCAACTATTACATTTGCTAGCTAGGCACATGACTTCGATAGGTCTTCGTTGAATGCTCCTCCAAGCCCTATCTATTACATTAGGGAGACCCTACTACAATCTAAAAGGGGGAAAAGGAATAAAATAATTAAATCCCTAACTATTACAAGCCAAGAGGTGTACACATACCCCATAAAGAATAACTTAAATAAAAAGCAAAAGTAAATGACATAAATAAAAGAAATTAAAGAAAGGCAAAGAAAGCAAAGTAGACATGCATATTCTCACGTAGCACGTTGGTTCACATAGGAAAAATAAAATCAAAGAGATAGAGGTTACCTCCCTTGAATTGGGGCCCAATGAAATGAAATCAACTATTTATCCTCCAAAATACAAAGAAAAGGTCAAGGCACCAATTTATTTGGCAAATAATCACAAAGGATAAAAATAAGCATGAATTTGAATCAATTAAATCATGTCAGCAACCCACATGTAAGAAGTCAAAAGAAAAGAGGACTTGATTGCAAAAATTAACAAAGCTTTGGGGTCAAAATTAAAGAAAAATAAAATTCAAGGGCCTATTTGCAATTAAGTTAAGGACCCAATTGAAAGAAGTTGAAAATGTCTAGGGTCACAGCGAAATTAAAGAAAAGTACAGGGACTGATTTGCAAATTCGTCCTCTGGTTTCCTAATGGATCAAGCCACTGGGCCATTTTATTTATTTACTTGGGCCAAAGCCTTCCTAGCCCAATCGAAACCCAAGCAAAAAAAGATGGACTAGTCTACTATTCTGACCCCAAGAATGATCCAACCAAACTGATGGGATTTAACCCTTTAGCCCAACAGGAGTCCGAAACAAAAGAATGGGCCAGCCTATTGTTTATGACCCCAAAACTTCCAACAAATCTGGTGGGCTTCTACTTCCTAAGCCCAAGCCAGAGACCCAAACAAATTTATCAAACCCAATTCTCAATCCCAATCAAACAAATTTATCCAAAAAAACTCAAACCCATAAAACTAAAACCAACATGATTAGCAAAACAACTAAATTATCAAGTCATCATAATGATAAAAAACAAGAATTAATCTAACTAAAAGACTTCTTATGCACATTAAGAGTTAATTTAAATCTAAAGAAAGAACGAGCTCATTTTCCCAATTTTTGGGCCACATCAGAATAAGGGACACATGAGAGGTTCAAACAAAACTAAAGTAGGGACCTAATCGAAGGACTTATGAGGGTTTTGGGGTCGAATTATGAAGTTCTGGAAGCCTTGGGGTTAAATTACAAAGAAGGAGAAATAAAGAGTCGGGAATTGCAACTTTGGAGAAATCATCATCTTCCTCACCGAGCTACATCAATCAACATTACCGTTCTTTTCAATCAGCTAAACCAGAGATTTAGTTTTAGTTGCAATCATTCCAACAGACAACAAAATTTCCCCAAAACACTAGCTCGGATTCATATGACAGGAAATAAAAGGAAACAGCAAAAATGTAAAACGGCAATGCATCAAAAGTTCTCAAAATATGAGGAAAGGGATTGGCCGGCTTAGCCGTTTTCTTCACATGGAGATGCAGACAAGTTATCTTGCAATTAAAATTCTCAGTTGGGCATTTCGCCGAACAGGTTACGGGCATTAAAGATTTCACTACTTTTTTGTTCCATTGGAGCTACAATTGGCCTCAAAATTATCAACAACAACAAGGATTCTTGCCCAGTCAACATACGAAGCATATGTATTTCAAAGAAACATGAACAATCAGCACCAAAATTGAAACAAAATGCTCCCAGCAAACCATTTCAATAACTTGACCGAAACTGAAATTTAAAGAGGGAAGAAAAAACTTACGGTGCTCTTGCTTGGTGAAATTTGTGGACGACGGCAGATTCCAGCGGTGTGCTTTAATTATAGCATCCAACCCAAACCCATCTCCTTCTTCGACATATCTCTCAAATTCTGGGATTCAGGACCATTCACGTTTCCTCGGCGAGGCCTTGCTGATAGCAGTGGCCAGGGACGGGGGGGTTGGCAGTGGCGGATTCCGGCGATGGCAGCTCCGGGTGGCAGTGGTTCCAGCTCTTCCTCTGTTTCTCTGGTCCCTTGCCCGCAGCCTTCTGTCCTCGTGTCCTCTGTTCTCAGCTCTTCCTTTCGTTTTGCTTACCCACCGGTTCCCTCCTTTTTGTTTCGGATTCATCCGAGAACTTCCCCAATTTTTCCAGATTTCTTCCCCTCTGTTTTTCTCCTCTAGTTGCTCCTGCCTTGCTCTGTTTTTCGTTGCTTTGCCGAAACTCCTCCCCCCATTTCTTCCGCTGCCTTCTGGTTTTTCTTCTCTGATTTTTCATTGCTTGCCTCTTTAGCCAGCTCCCTATTCTGATTGTTCCCCCTCTTCGCGGTTTTCCTTTTCTCTCTGGTTTGTTGTCTTCCCCTTTCAACCGAAGCCCCCTTCTCTGTTTTTTCTTTTTGCTCTCCTCTTTAGCCGAATCCTCTCCCCTGTTTTTCTTGCTCTCGTTGAAAACCTCCACCCTTTTTCTGTTTTTCTCTCATCCGTGGCCTCTTTTCTTTTTTTCCTTCCAATTCTCAAACCTCCCTTCTAAGCTAAACAAGTGTCCTCCTAAATGTTGTGTTGTCAATTAAACAAAAGGGACACTTGTCCCATGATTGTTTTGTACACTTGTTCAACATGCACACTTCCACCTATTTTTGCCATTTTCATTCTTTTCCTTTCATTTTTCATTTTTCATCATTTTTCACTTTTTTCTTCTTTTTCCTTTTTTTTCATTTTCAAGAAATTCTATGCTAAAAACTTAAAAATAATAATAACACAAAAAACTAAAAAACTAAAAACCAAAAAGTGAAAAAAACGAGCACAGACTAAAAAAAAATAATTAGTAAATGAAATTACACCAAAATTTGGTGTCTACAGAAATACTAAACAACATATATTAAAACAACGTGGACATCATTTTGCCAGAGAGATTGTGTGTGTGAGTCTGTGTGTGTTCAATTTTGCTTTTGTTTTTCTTTTCTGTATGAGAAAGTAATAACGAAGAGAAGGCGAAGTGATCTTCAGTTCTGTACGGGTTTTTTTCGCTTTCTGTTACATTTCTTTTTCCATGTCCTCTAAGAAAAAACTGCTTCTTCTTCTTCTTCTTCAATATAATTAACGTCTTTTTAGGTCCAAGCAGTGGCAGCAAACTAGTAAAGTTTTCCAAGCCAATAAATTTTTGTCTCCTTTGGTCACAAGGAGTGGTCCAATACCGACCTCATGAACAAATAAAAAGGCCAAATTGGGACTTGTAAGGCAAGATTAGCGGCTGTCATGACATTGATCTTCAACAATGAAAGCTTTAAGACCCCTTTTTATATTTTTATTAATAATCTGTGCGAATTATTATTTCTCATAATCCAAATTTGTGATCTTCTTCATTTATTCATTTATTTATTTTGCATTTTTGAAGAATACTACATAACTCCAAACTCTGTAAACAGCTACATATAGAGCCTAATATATAAACCAAAAGACAAAATCACCTGACAAATGCAAAATTTTCCTGGCAGGTATATGAGGTATGCCACTTTCAAAATTGTTATATTTTTTTCATTATTTGTCGTTTAATTTCTGTCATTAATCACATTATCTTATTGATCACATAATTAATACGTTAATCTACTCTATCAATGTGGTAAAAATTAACTATGTGTAAAAGTGTTTCTTTTTTCAGCCTTTCATTCTCATTTGGTGAATCCACCAAATCCCCAAAAGACCATTTCATCGCTCTATGATTTTTCCCTTATCTTCTTTCTATGCCAAGTTTACAAAAATAAATGACAGGAAAAACATAACTATACATATTCTACCAATTGTTTATATGATCATATTTCCAAATGAAAGCTAAGAAAAGCTCAATTCTGTTTTGCTGAATACAAACAAAAAACTGCACAACCAAAAAACTGCATAGCCAAGGCTTTTTTCACCTTTCCCTTCTCTCTTCCGCTACCACCAGCAACTCTATCCCTGTGCCCTTTCTTTTTTTGGGGTGGGGATATGTGACTTTTAGTCTTCACTGAACTTTTTGCCATCTCTATGTAATATCAGCTCAGCGAAATCTGAACTCATCTTTAATCCTGTCTTGAAACGAGTTCGGACACTTGTCTAGACTAGAGCAAGCCAGAGAGGAGAAGTTGACAGTGATGTTTGTGGCTTACACTATTCTCGTTTTGTCTTTTATCTTGAAAATTTCTACCTTTGTTTAAGCCGTTCGATTTCTTGCCCCCCGAGTAGGTCTAATTGCCCAGCAATGCCCTCCAACAAGGCAAGCAACTCCAATGCCCTTAAAACTATTTATTCTATGACATTAAAAGTTATTTTGGGGTGAAATAAAACTCTTACTTGGTGTTTTAATTTTTCTTTTTCTTTTTTTTGTATATGCGAAGATTTTTAATTCGGGAAGAATTTAAAAAAAAAATGCATAAGTTCTTTCCCAAATTAAAAATTTTTGTCAGCAATTGTATTTATCTAACAAAAATTATATCTTATTGGAAATACTAAACAACATATATTAAAACAACGTGGACATCATTTTGCCAGAGAGATTGTGTGTGTGTCTGTGTGTGTTCAATTTTGCTTTTGTTTTTCTTTTCTGTATGAGAAACTAATAAAGAAGAGAAGGCGAAGTGATCTTCAGTTCTGTACGGGTTTTTTTCGCTTTCTGTTACATTTCTTTTTCCATGTCCTCTAAGAAAAAACTGCTTCTTCGTCTTCTTCTTCTTCAATATAATTAACGTCTTTTTAGGTCCAAGCAGTGGCAGTAAACTAGTAAAGTTTTCCAAGCCAATAAATTTTTGTCTCCTTTGGTCACAAGGAGTGGTCCAATACCGACCTCATGAACAAATAAAAAGGCCAATTTGGGACTTGTAAGGCAAGATTAGCGGCTGTCATGACATTGATCTTCAACAATGAAAGCTTTAAGACCCCTTTTTATATTTTTATTAATAATCTGTGCGAATTATTATTTCTCATAATCCAAATTTGGGATCTTCTTCATTTATTCATTTATTTATTTTGCATTTTTGAAGAATACTACATAACTCCAAACTCTGTAAACAGCTACATATAGAGCCTAATATATAAACCAAAAGACAAAATCACCTGACAAATGCAAAATTTTCCTGGCAGGTATATGAGGTATGCCACTTTCAAAATTGTTATATTTTTTTCATTATTTGTCGTTTAATTTCTGTCATTAATCACATTATCTTGTTGATCACATAATTAATACGTTAATCTACTCTATCAATGTGGTAAAAATTAACTATGTATAAAAGTGTTTCTTTTTTCAGCCTTTCATTCTCATTTGGTGAATCCACCAAATCCCCAAAAGACCATTTCATCGCTCTATGATTTTTCCCTTATCTTCTTTCTATGCCAAGTTTACAAAAATAAATGACAGGAAAAACATAACTATACATATTCTACCAATTGTTTATATGATCATATTTCCAAATGAAAGCTAAGAAAAGCTCAATTCTGTTTTCCTGAATACAAACAAAAAATTGCACAGCCAAAAAACTGCAAAGCCAAGGCTTTTTTCACCTTTCCCTTCTCTCTTCCGCTACCACCAGCAACTCTATCCCTATGCCCTTTCTTTTTTTGGGGTGGGGATATGTGACTTTTAGTCTTCACTGAACTTTTTGCCATCTCTATGTAATATCAGCTCAGCGAAATCTGAACTCATCTTTAATCCTGTCTTGAAACGAGTTCGGACACTTGTCTAGACTAGAGCCAGCCAGAGAGGAGAAGTTGTCAGTCATGTAACGTTATGACAGTGATGTTTGTGGCTTACACTATTCTCGTTTTGTTGTTTATCTTGTAAATTTCTTCCTATGTTTAAGCCGTTCGATTTCTTGCCCCCCGAGTAGGTCTAGTTGCCCAGCAATGCCCTCCAACAAGGCAAGCAACTCCAATGCCCTTAAAACTATTTATTCTATGACATTAAAAGTTATTTTGGGGTGAAATAAAACTCTTACTTGGTGTTTTAATTTTTCTTTTTCTTTTTTTTGTATATGCGAAGATTTTTAATTCGGGAAGAATTTAAAAAAAAAAATGCATAAGTTCTTTCCCAAATTAAAAATTTTTGTCCGCAATTGTATTTATCTAACAAAAATTATATCTTATTGGAAATACTAAACAACATATATTAAAACAACGTGGACATCATTTTGCCAGAGAGATTGTGTGTGTGTGTCTGTGTGTGTTCAATTTTGCTTTTGTTTTTCTTTTCTGTATGAGAAACTAATAAAGAAGAGAAGGCGAAGTGATCTTCAGTTCTGTACGGGTTTTTTTCGCTTTCTGTTACATTTCTTTTCCATGTCCTCTAAGAAAAAACTGCTTCTTCTTCTTCTTCTTCAATATAATTAACGTCTTTTTAGGTCCAAGCAGTGGCAGCAAACTAGTAAAGTTTTCCAAGCCAATAAATTTTTGTCTCCTTTGGTCACAAGGAGTGGTCCAATACCGACCTCATGAACAAATAAAAAGGCCAATTTGGGACTTGTAAGGCAAGATTAGCGGCTGTCATGACATTGATCTTCAACAATGAAAGCTTTAAGACCCCTTTTTATATTTTTATTAATTATCTGTGTGAATTATTATTTCTCATAATCCAAATTTGTGATCTTCTTCCTTTATTCATTTATTTATTTTGCATTTTTGAAGAATACTACATAACTCCAAACTCTGTAAACAGCTACATATAGAGCCTAATATATAAACCAAAAGACAAAATCACCTGACAAATGCAAAATTTTCCTGGCAGGTATATGAGGTATGCCACTTTCAAAATTGTTATATTTTTTTCATTATTTATCGTTTAATTTCTGTCATTAATCACATTATCTTGTTGATCACATAATTAATACGTTAATCTACTCTATCAATGTGGTAAAAATTAACTATGTATAAAAGCGTTTCTTTTTTTAACCTTTCATTCTCATTTGGTGAATCCACCAAATCCCCAAAAGACCATTTCATCACTCTATGATTTTTCCCTTATCTTCTTTCTATGCCAAGTTTACAAAAATAAATGATAGGAAAAACATAACTATACATATTCTACCAATTGTTTATATGATCATATCTCCAAATCGAAGCAAAGAAAAGCTCAATTCTGCTTTCATGAATACAAACAAAAAGCTGCACAACCCAAAAACTGCAAAGCCAAGGATTTTTTCCCCATTCCCTTCTCCCTTCCGCTACCACCAGCAACTCTATCCCTGTGCCCTTTCTTTTTTTGGGGTGGGGATATGTGACTTTTAGTATTCACTGATCATTTTGCCATCACTATGTAATATCAGCTCACCGAAATCTGAACTCATCTTTAATCCTGTCTTGGAACGAGTCCGGACACCTGTCTAGACTTGAGCTAGCCAGAGAGAAGTTGTCAGTCATATAACGTTATGACAGTGATGTTTGTGGCGTACACTATTCTCGTTTTGTCTTTTATCTTGTAAATTTCTACCTTTGATTAAGCCGTTCGATTTCCTGCCCCCCGAGTAAGTCTAGTTGCCCAGCAACGCCCTCCAACAAGGCAAGCAACTCCAATGCCCTTAAAACTCTTTCTTCTTTGACATTAAAAGTTATTTTGGGGTGAAATAAAACTCTTACTGAGTATTTTAATTTTTCTTCTTTTTTTTTTGTACATGCAAAGATTTTTAATTCGGGATGAATCTAACAAAAAAGAGCAAAAGTTCTTTCCCAAATTAAAAATTTTTGTCAGCAACTGTATTTATCTAACAAAAATTATATCTTATTGGAAATACTAAACAACGTATATTAAAACAACGTGGACATCATTTTGCCAGAGAGATTATGTGTGTGTGTTTTCAATTTTGCTTTTGTTTTTCTTTTCTGTATGAGAAACTAATAATGAAGAAAAGACGAAGGGATCTTCAGCTCTGTACGGGTTTTTTTCGCTTTCTGTTACTTTCTTTTTCCATGTCCTCTAAGAAAAAGCTGCCTTTTCTTCTTATTCTTCTTCTTCAATATAATTAACGTCTTTTTGGGTCCAAGCAGTGGCAGCAAACTAGTAAAGTTTTCCTAGCCAATAAATTTTTGTCTCCTTTGGTCACAAGGGGTGGTCCAATACCGACCTCATGAACAAATAAAAAGGCCAATTTGGGACTTGTAAGGCAAGATTAGCGGCTGTCATGACAATGATCTTCAACAATGAAAGCTTTAAGACCCCTTTTTATATTTTTATTAATAATATGTGCGAATTATTATTTCTCATCAATCCAAATTTGTGATCTTCTTCATTTATTCATTTATTTATTTTGCATTCATGAAGAATAATGCTTAACTCCAAACTCTGTAAACAGCTATATATAGAGCCTAATATATAAACCAAAAGACAAAATCACCTGATAATTGCAAAATTTTCCTGGCATGTATATGCGGTATGCCACTTTCAAAATTGTTATATTTTTCCATTATTTGTCGTTTAATTTCTGTCATTAATCACATTATCTTGTTGATCACATAATTAATACGTTAATCTACTCTATCAATGTGGTAAAAATTAACTATGTATAAAAGCATTTCTTTTTTCAGCCTTTCATTCTCATTCGATGAATCCACCAAATCCCCAAAAGACCATTTCATCACTCTATGATTTTTCCCTTATCTTCTTTCTATGCCAAGTTTACAAAAATAAATGACAGGAAAAACATAACTATACATATTCTACCAATTGGTCATATGATCATATTTCCAAATGGAAGCTAAGAAAAGCTCAATTCTGTTTTCTGAATACAAACAAAAAACTGCACAGCCAAAAAACGGCAAAGCCAAGGCTTTTTTCCCCATTCCCTTCTCTCTTCCGCTACCACCAGCAACTCTATCCCTGTGCCCTTTCTTTTTTTGGGGTGGGGATATGTGACTTTTAGTCTTCACTGAACTTTTTGCCATCTCTATGTAATATCAGCTCAGCGAAATCTGAACTCATCTTTAATCCTGTCTTTGAACGAGTCCGGACACCTGTCTAGACTAGAGCTAGCAAGAGAGGAGAAGTTGTCAGTCAATGTAACATTATGACAGTGATGTTTGTGGCTTACACTATTCTCGTTTAGTCTTTTATCTTGTAAATTTCTACCTTTGTTTAAGCAATTCGATTTCTTGCCCCCCGAGTAGGTCTAGTTGCCCAGCAACGCCCTTCAACAAGGCAAGCATCTCCAATGCCCTTAAAGCTATTTCTTCTATGACATTAAAAGTTATTTTGGGGTGAAATAAAACTCTTACTGGGTATTTTATTTTTTCTTCTTTATTTTTTGTACATGCAAAGATTTTTAGTTCGGGATGAATCTAAAAAAAAGAGCAAAAGTTCTTTCCCAAATTAAAATTTTTTGTCAGCAACTGTATTTATCTAACAAAAATTATATCTTATTGGAAATACTAAACAACGTATATTAAAACAACGTGGACATCATTTTGCCGGAGAGATTGTGTGTGTGTGTGTTCAATTTTGCTTTTGTTTTTCTTTTCTGTATGAGAAACTAATAAAGAAGACAAAACGAAGTGATCTTCAGCTCTGTATGGGTTTTTTTCGCTTTCTGTTACATTTCTTTTTCCATGTCCTCTATGAAAAAGCTGCTTCTTCTTCTTCTTCAATATAATTAATGTCTTTTTGGGTCCAAGAAAGGGCAGCAAACTAGTAAAGTTTTCCAAGCCAATAAATTTCTGTCTCCTTTGGTCACTGGGAGTGGTCCAATACCGACCTAATGAACAAATAAAAAGGCCAAATTGGGACTTGTAAGGCAAGATTAGCGGCTATCATGGCAATGATCTTCAACAATGAAAGCTTAAAGACCCCTTTTTTTATTTTTATTAATAATCTGTGCAAATTATTATTTCTCATGGACCCAAATTCGTGATCTTCTTCATTTATTCATTCATTTATTTTTCATTTTTGAGGAATAATACATGACTCTAAACTCTGTAAACAGCTATATATAGAGCCTAATATATAAACCAAAAGACAAAATCACCTGGCAATTGCAAAATTTTCCTGGCATGTATATGCGGTATGCCACTTTCAAAATTGTTATATTTTTCCATTATTTGTCGTTTAATTTCTGTCATTAATCACATTATCTTGTTGATCACATAATTAATTCGTTAATCTACTCTATCAATGTGGTAAAAATTAACTATGTATAAAAGCATTTCTTTTTTCAGCCTTTCATTCTCATTCGATGAATCCACCAAATCCCCAAAAGACCATTTTATCACTCTATGATTTTTCCCTTATCTTCTTTCTATGCCAAGTTTACAAAAATAAATGACAGGAAAAACATAACTATACATATTCTACCAATTGTTAATATGATCATATTTCCAAATGGAAGCTAAGAAAAGCTCAATTCTGTTTTCCTGAATACAAACAAAAAACTGCACAGCCAAAAAACGGCAAACCCAAGGCTTTTTTCCCCATTCCCTTCTCTCTTCCGCTACCACCAGCAACTCTATCCCTGTGCCCTTTCTTTTTTTGGGGTGGGGATATGTGACTTTTAGTCTTCACTGAACTTTTTGCCATCTCTATGTAATATCAGCTCAGCGAAATCTGAACTCATCTTTAATCCTGTCTTTGAACGTGTCCGGACACCTGTCCGGACTAGAGCTAGCAAGAGAGGAGAAGTTGTCAGTCAATGTAACATTATGACAGTGATGTTTGTGGCTTACACTATTCTCGTTTAGTCTTTTATCTTGTAAATTTCTACCTTTGTTTAAGCCATTCGATTTCTTGCCCCCCGAGTAGGTCTAGTTGCCCAGCAACGCCCTCCAACAAGGCAAGCATCTCCAATGCCCTTAAAGCTATTTCTTCTATGACATTAAAAGTTATTTTGGGGTGAAATAAAACTCTTACTGGGTATTTTATTTTTTTCTTCTTTATTTTTTGTACATGCAAAGATTTTTAGTTCGGGATGAATCTAAAAAAAAGAGCAAAAGTTCTTTCCCAAATTAAAATTTTTTGTCAGCAACTGTATTTATCTAACAAAAATTATATCTTGTTGGAAATACTAAACAACGTATATTAAAACAACGTGGACATCATTTTGCCGGAGAGATTGTGTGTGTGTGTGTTCAATTTTTGCTTGCTTTTGTTTTTCTTTTCTGTATGAGAAACTAATAAAGAAGAAAAGACGAAGGGATCTTCAGCTCTGTACGGGTTTTTTTCGCTTTCTGTTACTTTTCTTTTTCCATGTCCTCTAAGAAAAAGCTGCTTCTTCTTCTTCTTCAATATAATTAATGTCTTTTCGGGTCCAAGAAAGGGCAGCAAACTAGTAAAGTTTTCCAAGCCAATAAATTTTTGTCTCCTTTGGTCACAAGGAGTGGTCCAATACCGACCTAATGAACAAATAAAAAGGCCAAATTGGGACTTGTAAGGCAAGATTAGCGGCTATCATGGCAATGATCTTCAACAATGAAAGCTTTAAGACCCCTTTTTATATTTTTATTAATAATCTGTGCGAATTATTATTTCTCATGGACCCAAACTCGTGATCTTCTTCATTTATTCATTCATTTATTTTTCATTTTTGAGGAATAATACATGACTCTAAACTCTGTAAACAGCTATATATAGAGCCTAATATATAAACCAAAAGACAAAATCACCTGGCAATTGCAAAATTTTCCTGGCATGTATATGCGGTATGCCACTTTCAAAATTGTTATATTTTTCCATTATTTGTCGTTTAATTTCTGTCATTAATCACATTATCTTGTTGATCACATAATTAATACGTTAATCTACTCTATCAATGTGGTAAAAATTAACTATGTATAAAAGCATTTCTTTTTTCAGCCTTTCATTCTCATTCGATGAATCCACCAAATCCCCAAAAGACCATTTCATCACTCTATGATTTTTCCCTTATCTTCTTTCTATGCCAAGTTTACAAAAATAAATGACAGGAAAAACATAACTATACATATTCTACCAATTGTTCATATGATCATATTTCCAAATGGAAGCTAAGAAAAGCTCAATTCTGTTTTCCTGAATACAAACAAAAAACTGCACAGCCAAAAAACGGCAAAGCCAAGGCTTTTTTCCCCATTCCCTTCTCTCTTCCGCTACCACCAGCAACTCTATCCCTGTGCCCTTTCTTTTTTTGGGGTGGGGATATGTGACTTTTAGTCTTCACTGAACTTTTTGCCATCTCTATGTAATATCAGCTCAGCGAAATCTGAACTCATCTTTAATCCTGTCTTTGAACGAGTCCGGACACCTGTCTAGACTAGAGCTAGCAAGAGAGGAGAAGTTGTCAGTCAATGTAACATTATGACAGTGATGTTTGTGGCTTACACTATTCTCGTTTAGTCTTTTATCTTGTAAATTTCTACCTTTGTTTAAGCCATTCGATTTCTTGCCCCCCGAGTAGGTCTAGTTGCCCAGCAACGCCCTCCAACAAGGCAAGCATCTCCAATGCCCTTAAAGCTATTTCTTCTATGACATTAAAAGTTATTTTGGGGTGAAATAAAACTCTTACTGGGTATTTTATTTTTTCTTCTTTATTTTTTGTACATGCAAAGATTTTTAGTTCGGGATGAATCTAAAAAAAAGAGCAAAAGTTCTTTCCCAAATTAAAATTTTTTGTCAGCAACTGTATTTATCTAACAAAAATTATATCTTATTGGAAATACTAAACAACGTATATTAAAACAACGTGGACATCATTTTGCCGGAGAGATTGTGTGTGTGTGTGTTCAATTTTGCTTTTGTTTTTCTTTTCTGTATGAGAAACTAATAAAGAAGAAAAACGAAGTGATCTTCAGCTCTGTATGGGTTTTTTTCGCTTTCTGTTACATTTCTTTTTCCATGTCCTCTATGAAAAAGCTGCTTCTTCTTCTTCTTCAATATAATTAATGTCTTTTTGGGTCCAAGAAAGGGCAGCAAACTAGTAAAGTTTTCCAAGCCAATAAATTTCTGTCTCCTTTGGTCACTGGGAGTGGTCCAATACCGACCTAATGAACAAATAAAAAGGCCAAATTGGGACTTGTAAGGCAAGATTAGCGGCTATCATGGCAATGATCTTCAACAATGAAAGCTTAAAGACCCCTTTTTTTATTTTTATTAATAATCTGTGCGAATTATTATTTCTCATGGACCCAAATTCGTGATCTTCTTCATTTATTCATTCATTTATTTTTCATTTTTGAGGAATAATACATGACTCTAAACTCTGTAAACAGCTATATATAGAGCCTAATATATAAACCAAAAGACAAAATCACCTGGCAATTGCAAAATTTTCCTGGCATGTATATGCGGTATGCCACTTTCAAAATTGTTATATTTTTCCATTATTTGTCGTTTAATTTCTGTCATTAATCACATTATCTTGTTGATCACATAATTAATACGTTAATCTACTCTATCAATGTGGTAAAAATTAACTATGTATAAAAGCATTTCTTTTTTCAGCCTTTCATTCTCATTCGATGAATCCACCAAATCCCCAAAAGACCATTTTATCACTCTATGATTTTTCCCTTATCTTCTTTCTATGCCAAGTTTACAAAAATAAATGACAGGAAAAACATAACTATACATATTCTACCAATTGTTCATATGATCATATTTCCAAATGGAAGCTAAGAAAAGCTCAATTCTGTTTTCCTGAATACAAACAAAAAACTGCACAGCCAAAAAACGGCAAAGCCAAGGCTTTTTTCCCCATTCCCTTCTCTCTTCCGCTACCACCAGCAACTCTATCCCTGTGCCCTTTCTTTTTTTGGGGTGGGGATATGTGACTTTTAGTCTTCACTGAACTTTTTGCCATCTCTATGTAATATCAGCTCAGCGAAATCTGAACTCATCTTTAATCCTGTCTTTGAACGAGTCCGGACACCTGTCTAGACTAGAGCTAGCAAGAGAGGAGAAGTTGTCAGTCAATGTAACATTATGACAGTGATGTTTGTGGCTTACACTATTCTCGTTTAGTCTTTTATCTTGTAAATTTCTACCTTTGTTTAAGCCATTCGATTTCTTGCCCCCCGAGTAGGTCTAGTTGCCCAGCAACGCCCTCCAACAAGGCAAGCATCTCCAATGCCCTTAAAGCTATTTCTTCTATGACATTAAAAGTTATTTTGGGGTGAAATAAAACTCTTACTGGGTATTTTATTTTTTCTTCTTTATTTTTTGTACATGCAAAGATTTTTAGTTCGGGATGAATCTAAAAAAAAGAGCAAAAGTTCTTTCCCAAATTAAAATTTTTTGTCAGCAACTGTATTTATCTAACAAAAATTATATCTTATTGGAAATACTAAACAACGTATATTAAAACAACGTGGACATCATTTTGCCGGAGAGATTGTGTGTGTGTGTGTTCAATTTTGCTTTTGTTTTTCTTTTCTGTATGAGAAACTAATAAAGAAGAGAAAACGAAGTGATCTTCAGCTCTGTATGGGTTTTTTTCGCTTTCTGTTACATTTCTTTTTCCATGTCCTCTATGAAAAAGCTGCTTCTTCTTCTTCTTCAATATAATTAATGTCTTTTTGGGTCCAAGCAAGGGCAGCAAACTAGTAAAGTTTTCCAAGCCAATAAATTTCTGTCTCCTTTGGTCACTGGGAGTGGTCCAATACCGACCTAATGAACAAATAAAAAGGCCAAATTGGGACTTGTAAGGCAAGATTAGCGGCTATCATGGCAATGATCTTCAACAATGAAAGCTTAAAGACCCCTTTTTTTATTTTTATTAATAATCTGTGCGAATTATTATTTCTCATGGACCCAAATTCGTGATCTTCTTCATTTATTCATTCATTTATTTTTCATTTTTGAGGAATAATACATGACTCTAAACTCTGTAAACAGCTATATATAGAGCCTAATATATAAACCAAAAGACAAAATCACCTGGCAATTGCAAAATTTTCCTGGCATGTATATGCGGTATGCCACTTTCAAAATTGTTATATTTTTCCATTATTTGTCGTTTAATTTCTGTCATTAATCACATTATCTTGTTGATCACATAATTAATACGTTAATCTACTCTATCAATGTGGTAAAAATTAACTATGTATAAAAGCATTTCTTTTTTCAGCCTTTCATTCTCATTCGATGAATCCACCAAATCCCCAAAAGACCATTTCATCACTCTATGATTTTTCCCTTATCTTCTTTCTATGCCAAGTTTACAAAAATAAATGACAGGAAAAACATAACTATACATATTCTACCAATTGTTCATATGATCATATTTCCAAATGGAAGCTAAGAAAAGCTCAATTCTGTTTTCCTGAATACAAACAAAAAACTGCACAGCCAAAAAACGGCAAAGCCAAGGCTTTTTTCCCCATTCCCTTCTCTCTTCCGCTACCACCAGCAACTCTATCCCTGTGCCCTTTCTTTTTTTGGGGTGGGGATATGTGACTTTTAGTCTTCACTGAACTTTTTGCCATCTCTATGTAATATCAGCTCAGCGAAATCTGAACTCATCCTTAATCCTGTCTTGAAACGAGTCCGGACACACTTGTCTAGACTAGAGCCAGCCAGAGAGGAGAAGTTGTCAGTCATGTAACGTTATGACAGTGATGTTTGTGGCTTACACTATTCTCGTTTAGTCTTTTATCTTGTAAATTTCTACCTTTGTTTAAGCCGTTCGATTTCTTGCCCCCCGAGTAGGTCTAGTTGCCCAGCAATGCCCTCCAACAAGGCAAGCAACTCCAAT